>NC_134068.1:1581333-1609442 GCF_965140245.1 Athene noctua | reverse complement strand
CCCCCCGGGTGCCCCCAGCCCCCCCAACGACCCCTGACCCCCCCCTCACTGCCCCCAGCCCCCCCAACAACCCTGACTCCCCCCAATCCCCCCCCAAATTCCCCCTTAGTGACCCCAAACCCCCTCTTCTTGCCCCCAAACCCCCCCCCGGGTGCCCTCAGACCCCCCCCAACGACCCCTGACCCCCCCCCAATGCCCCCAAACCCCCCCCCCGGGTGCCCCCAGCCCCCCCAATAACCCCTGACCCCCCCTCACTGCCCCCCGCCCCCCCAACAACCCCTGACCCCCCCCATAACCCCAAATTCCCCCTTAATGACCCCAAACCCCCTCTTCTTGCCCCCAAACCCCCCCCCGGGTGCCCTCAGACCCCCCCAACGACCCCTGACCCCCCCCCAATGCCCCCAGACCCCCCCCCGGGTGCCCCCAGCCCCCCAATAACCCCTGACCCCCCCTCACTGCCCCCAGCCCCCCCCAACAACCCCTGACTCCCCCCAATCCCCCCCAAATTCCCCCTTAACGACCCCAAACCCCCTCTTCTTGCCCCCAAACCCCCCCCGAGTGCCCTCAGACCCCCCCAGCGCCCCCCCCGCGCCCCCCCCGCGCCCCCCCACCTCTTGGGCAGGTGGGCGAAGGGGTCCTTGGCCTTGGGCTCTGCCGCCAGCGCCTGCTCGCACTCGTCCAGCTCCTCCTCGGGCGCATTTTCTTCTCCTCCTTCTTTTTCTCCTCCCGGGGGGTTTCTCCTTCCGGGGGGGCTCCTTCCGCGCCTGCGTCTCCGCAAACTTTTTAGCTGAGAGACGCGCGCCCCCCCCCCCGAAATTAAAATCAGTTCCAAGCGGCTCGAAAATCCTGTTTTTCTCCCCGAAATAACGAGCCCCCGGGAGGGGGGGGGGGGGGGGGGGGTTCTGGGGGGGGCGCTGGGAGGAAGAGGAGGGTCCTGTGGCCCCGTGAACCCCCCCAGCAGCACCCCCATGTCCCTGTGGCCCCCCAGGAGGGTTCCCATGACCCTGGGATGACCCCCATGATGACCGCCCATGACCCTGTGCCCCCCCCGGACTGTCCCCATGACCCCCGGGATGACCCCCATGACCCCCATAACCCTGTGCCCCCCCAGGATGACCGCCATGACCCCCATGACCTCCAGGATGACCCCCCATAACCCCGTGCCCCCCGGGATGACCCCCATGACCCCTGGGATGACCCCCATGACCCCGTGCCCCCCCGGGATGACCGCCATGACCCCATGAATGACCCCCATGACCTCCAGGATGACCCCCATGATGACCCCCATAACCCCGTGCCCCCCCGGGATGACCCCCATGACCCCTGGGATGACCCCCATGACCCCGTGCCCCCCCGGGATGACCGCCATGACCCCATGAATGACCCCCATGACCCCCGGGATGACCCCCATGACCCCCCATAACCCTGTGCCCCCCAGGATGACCCCCATGACCCCTGGGATGACCCCCATGACCCCGTGCCCCCCCGGGATGACCCCCATGACCCCCGGGATGACCCCCATGACCCCGTGCCCCCCCAGGATGACCCCCATGACCCTGGGATGACCCCCATGACCCCGTGCCCCCCCGGGATGACCGCCATGACCCCATGAATGACCCCCATGACCCCCGGGATGACCCCCATGACCCCCCATAACCCTGTGCCCCCCCAGGATGACCCCCATGACCCCCATAACCTCCAGGATGACCCCCATGATGACCCCCCATAACCCCGTGCCCCCCCGGGATGACCCCCATGACCCCCGGGATGACCCCCATGACCCCCCCCATGACCCCCATGACCCCCGGGATGACCCCGTGCCCCCCCGGGATGACCGCCATGACCCCCGGGATGACCCCCATGACCCCCCCCATGACCCCCATGACCCCCGGGATGACCCCCATGACCCGTGCCCCCCCGGGATGACCACCATGACCCCCGGGATGACCCCCATGACCCCCCCCATGACCCCCATGACCCCCGGATGACCCCCATGACCCCGTGCCCCCCCAGGATGACCGCCATGACCCCATGAATGACCCCCATGACCCCCGGGATGACCCCCGTGACCCGCGCCCCCCCTCACCGTCGAACTGGGCCATCTTCTGGCAGAGCGGCACGTCGCCCAGCACGGCGCGGAACTGGGGCTGGTGGAGGCAGGTCAGGAACCACCGGGTGACGTTCCCCGAAGGGCTGCCGGAAGGACGGCTCCAGCACCTGGGGACGGGGGGGGGGACACACACACCCCCCAAAGTCACGGTTGTCCCCTCGCTGTCCCCGTCACCCCCTCGCAGAGGCCCCGGGTCACCCACGACAGTTCCTCGTGTGCCCGTGACCCCCAGGAGGGGGCCGTGTCACCCGGTAATGTGCTCGGGTGCCCCAGCAGCGTCCCTGTGACCCCAGCAGTGTCCTGTGACCCCCAGCATTGTCCCTGTGACCCCAGCAGTGTCCCAGTGTCCCCAGCAGTGTCCCTGTGCCCCCCAGCAGCGTCCCCATGGCCCCCAGCAGTGTCCCTGTGACCCCAGCAGTGTCCCTGTGACCCCAGCAGCGTCCCAGTGTCCCCAGCAGTGTCCCTGTGACCCCCAGCAGTGTCCCCGTGACCCCCAGCAGTGTCCCCGTGACCCCCAGCAGCGTCCCTGTGACCCCAGCAGTGTCCCTGTGACCCCAGCAGTGTCCCCATGTCCCCCAGCAGTGTCCCCAGCAGCGTCCCGGTGTCCCCAGCAGCATCCCAGTGTCCCCAGCAGTGTCCCCATGACCCCCAGCAGTGTCCCCATGTCACCCAGCAGTGTCCCAGTGTCCCCAGCAGCATCCCAGTGTCCCCAGCAGTGTCCCAGTGTCCCCAGCAGCGTCCCAGTGTCCCCAGCACGTCCCCACCTGTCTGTAGAGCCAGAGCAGGGCGCAGACCACGGTGATGTCGGCCAGGGACACGCGCTCCCCCACCAGGAAGGTCTGGGTGCGGAGGTGGGTGTCCAGCACCCCCAGCACCCGCCGCACCTCCTCCTTCGCCAGCTCCGTCGCCTGCGGCCCCCCCCCAAAAAAAAAAAACAACCAAAAAAAGGAACATTTCACACCAAAACGCCACCCCCGCGGCCACCAAGGGGGGAATCACCCGGATGGGTCCCTAGGGCCCGGGGGGGGGGGGGGCACGAGCTGAGAGGGGGGCCCTGAGTTTGGGGGGGAATATAGCAAGTTGGGGGGGGTAAATACTGAGTTTGGGGGGTCCCTCTGTGTTTTGGGGGGGTAATACCGAGTTTGGGGGTCCCTCTGTGTTTCGGGGGGGGGGTAATACCGAGTTTGGGGGGTCCCTCTGTGTTTTGGGGGGGGTAATACTGAGTTTGGGGGTCCCTCTGTGTTTGGGGGGGGTAATACCGAGTTTGGGGGGTCCCTCTGTGTTTGGGGGGGGTAATACCGAGTTTGGGGGGTCCCTCTGTGTTTGGGGGGGGTACTACCGAGTTTGGGGGGTCCCTCTGTGTTTTGGGGGGGGTAATACCGAGTTTGGGGGGTCCCTCTGTGTTTTGGGGGGGTAATACCGAGTTTGGGGGGTCCCTCTGTGTTTGGGGGGGGTAATACCGAGTTTGGGGGGTCCTTCTGTGTTTGGGGGGGGGTAAACCGAGTTCGGGGGTCCCTCTGTGTTTGGGGGGGTAATACCGAGTTCGGGGGTCCCTCTGTGTTTGGGGGGGTAATACCGAGTTCGGGGTCCCTCTGTGTTTGGGGGGGGTAATACCGAGTTCGGGGGGTCCCTCTGTGTTTTGGGGGGGGTAATACCGAGTTCGGGGGGTCCCTCTGTGTTTGGGGGGGTAATACCGAGTTCGGGGGGTCCCTCTGTGTTTGGGGGGGGTAATACCGAGTTCGGGGGTCCTCTGTGTTTTGGGGGGGGTAATACCGAGTTCGGGGGTCCCTCTGTGTTTGGGGGGGGGTAATACCGAGTTCGGGGGGTCCCTCTGTGTTTGGGGGGGGGTAATACCGAGTTCGGGGGGTCCCTCTGTGTTTGGGGGGGGTAATACCGAGTTCGGGGGGTCCCTCTGTGTTTTGGGGGGGGGTAATACCGAGTTCGGGGGGTCCCTCTGTGTTTGGGGGGGGTAATACCGAGTTCGGGGGGTCCTCTGTGTTTGGGGGGGGTAATACCGAGTTCGGGGGTCCCTCTGTGTTTGGGGGGGTAATACCGAGTTCGGGGGGTCCCTCTGTGTTTGGGGGGGTAATACCGAGTTCGGGGGGTCCCTCTGTGTTTTGGGGGGGGTAATACCGAGTTCGGGGGTCCTCTGTGTTTTGGGGGGGGTAATACCGAGTTCGGGGGTCCCTCTGTGTTTGGGGGGGGGTAATACCGAGTTCGGGGGGTCCCTCTGTGGTTGGGGGGGGGTAATACCGAGTTCGGGGGGTCCCTCTGTGTTTTGGGGGGGGGTAATACCGAGTTCGGGGGGTCCCTCTGTGTTTGGGGGGGGTAATACCGAGTTCGGGGGTCCCTCTGTGTTTGGGGGGGTAATACCGAGTTTGGGGGTCCCTCTGTGTTTGGGGGGGGGTAATACCGAGTTTGCGGGGTCCCTCTGTGTTTGGGGGGGGGTAATACCGAGTTCGGGGGGTCCCTCTGTGTTTCGGGGGGGTAATACCGAGTTCGGGGGTCCCTCTGTGTTTTGGGGGGGGTAATACCGAGCTTGGGGGGGCAATACCGAGCTTGGGGGGGCCCCCCTGAGTTTGGGGGGGTCCGATAACAAGTGGGGGGGGGCAATACTGAGTTTAGGGGGGGCAATAGTTAATTGAAGGGTCAGTATTGACTTTGGGGGTGCCTGAGTTTGGGGGGGGGGGGGTAATACTGACTTGGGAAGGAAATCACACCAAGTTGGGGGGGGCCCCCCCTGAGTTTGGGGGGGCTCAATACCAAATGGCGTGGGCAATATTAAGTTTGGGGGGGGCCCCCCCGAGTTTTGAGAGCAGCGCAATGATAAATTGAATGGGCAATATCGACTTGGGGGGGCTTGAGGGTGGTGGTGGGGGTAATACTGACTTGGGGGGGGGGTAACAGGAAATTTGGGGGGCTCTGAGTTGAGGGGGGGCAGTACTGAGTTGGGGGGGGGACAATACCAAGTTAGGAAAAGGCAATATAGACTGGGGGGGGGGGGGAAGCCTGAGTTTGGGGGGAAATAATGAGTTTTAGGGGTCACCCTGAGTTTGGGGGGCTGGGGGGGCTTGGGGGGCTTGGGGGGGCTGGGGGGGGGCCCCCCCGCTGACCTGCTTGTTGTAGTGCATGATGCCGAGGGTGGGGAACACCCAGGTGCTGGCGGGGGGGACGATGTCGCTGTCGGCAAAATTCACCCACTGCACGATCTCGGCCGCCGCCTCCCTGGTGGCTCCGCGCAGCTCGTCGTTACTGACTGCCGGGGGGGCGTGAAAAAAAAAAACCCCTTGTGAAACCAGGCCCAAAACTCCCCGAAAAGGTTAAAAAGGCGTCAAAGGGATACAAAAATTTAAAAAAATAGGAAAAAAAAGGATTTTTTTTCACCGTAGTAAGCGATGGCGTTGCTCTCGAAGACGCAAAACCCGTCGTCGCCCTCGAACGCCGGGACCTGGAGATAAATTCGAAATGGATAAAAACGTCCAAAATTGGGATTTTTTTTTTAGCGGGGGGGGTTTTTTTTTTGTTATTTCAGGACTCACCTTGCCCACGGGGAACTTGCGGAGGAACTCGGGGTCTTGTTGGTTTGGCCGAAGTGGAAGTGGGGGGGCGAGGAGAGGACGCGGATCTTGGCGCCGCTGTACTGGGCGGCGATCAGGGCTTGAAGGCGCGCCAGTTCTCCGGGTAGGTGTAAAGGGTCTGGGGGGGGCACGAGAGGGGGGTCACGGGGCGGGGGGGGGCACGGCGGGGGGCGGAGAGGGTCAGGGGGTGTTTGGTGAGTAGGGGGGCGGTGGGGGGGAGAAGGGGGTGAATGGGGGTGCGGGGGGGGAATGGGGGGGTGTTGCGGCTGGGGGGGGTCAGGGGGTGAAGTGACTTGGGGGGGGAGAGGGTGGGGGGTGTCATGGCGTGGGGGGGTCACGGGTGGATATGTCGCGACTGGGGGGGGTCAGGGGGTGAAGTGAGTCGTGGGGGGGAGAGGGTGAAAAGGGGGTGCGAGGGGTGTCACGGCGGGGGGGGTGTCACGGGTGGAAATGTCGCGACTGGGGGGAGTCGGGGGGTGAAGTGAGTCGTGGGGGGGTGGGGGGGGGTGTCACGAGTCGGGGGGGTCACGGGTGGAATGTCGCGACTGGGGGGGGTCAGGGGGTGAAGTGAGTCGTGGGGGGGTGGGGGGGGTGTCACGAGTCGGGGGGGTCACGGGTGGAATGTCGCGACTGGGGGGGGTCAGGGGGTGAAGTGAGTCGTGGGGGGGTGTCACGAGTCGGGGGGTCACGGGTGGAAATGTCGCGACTGGGGGGGGTCAGGGGGTGAAGTGACTCGCAGCGGGGTGGGGGGGTGTCACGGGTGGGGGCAGCGCGGCGGCTCGCTCGCCACGGGCGACGACGGCGGGGGGGTTGTCACGCGTGGAAAGGCCACACGCGCTACGCGACGGCCACCAGCCCCCCCCACACCCCCCCCCGGAGGCCTCAAGGCCGCCGCTTCTCCCCCCCCCCCCCCCTCCCCACCTCCCGCCGCCATTCCCGGTCTCCGAACGCGGCGACGCGGCTCCAACCCCCCCGAAACGGTTCCCGAGGCCTTTCCGCGCCCCCCCCGGGGCGTTGCCGGGCGCCGCAGCGGCGGATGGCGGCGGATGGCGGCGGATGGCGGCGCGGGGCCGCCGCACTCACCCCGGTAACCGCCATCTTGGCGAGCGGAGCGAGGCGCGGAGGGACGCAGGGAGGCGGCGCCGCGCGGCCGTAAAGCGACGGCCGAGTGCTGGCAGAGCGCGGCTGCCGCGCGACGCTGCGGGGGGGGAAAAGACAGCCGAGCCCGTAAAGCGAAACGGTTGCTCCGGCCGAGCAGCGCGCATGCGCGGGACGGTTAAAACGGCGATTCTCCTTAAAGCGGCGATGGGGAGGGTGGGACCCACCGCTTGTATAAGCCGCCCCCCGCAAAGAAAACGAGGTGAAAAAGGAGAAAAATGGGTTTTATTAATAACAGACCTGCAGCGGGGAAGGGCAGAGCGGCCCCCCCCCAGCCCTCGGGGTGCCCTGAGCCCGGGGGGGGGGAGCACAAGGACACACACAAATGGGGGGGGGGGCACAACTGCGGGTTTGGGGGGGTCCGGGGGGTCCGGCCGCTCCTTGTGCTCAGCTGACGAGTCCTGGGGGGAGGAGAAAGGAGTCAGAGAGGAGCGACCCCCCCCCCGCCCCCCCTGTAAACCCCATAACCGCCCTCCCAAGCTTTATTTTTTTGGGGGGGGCACAGGGCAGGGCACCCCCCCGCGACTCACCCAGGTAATCGTCCATCAGGGAGCCGATGGCGAACTGGAAGGGGAGGGGAGGGTGAAGGCTGAGCCCCCCCCCCCCCCCCGTGCCCAAAGGTCCCACCTGGGCCCCCCAAACCTGGGACCCGCCTCCCCAAGAGCTGAGACCCCCCCCCAGAACATGGGACCCCCCAAAAACTGGGGACCCCCCCCAACCTCAAAGCGATGACTCCCCCCAACACAACTCCCCTCCTCCATGGAGCTGGGACCCCCCCCCGATGTTGTGGACCCCCCCCAAAGAACTGGGGACCCCCCCAAAGTACTGGGGACCCCCCCCCGAATTGGGGACCCCCCCCCGACTTGGGGACCCCCCCCCACTGACAATGTCGTTCTTGTCCACCCGCGTCCCCACGATTTCAGGCGAATTCATCGTCCTGCTGGATCACAATGTCCTGGGGGGGGACACACACATCAGGGGGGGCACTGGGGACCCCCCCAACTCAGACCAACCCCCCCCCCGCGTGGGGAGGTGTGGGGGGGAATTGGGGACCCCCCCGACCCCCCCAAACACTCACCTCATCCACGGTCTTGTAGCAGGGGGGTTGGAGTTGGGGTCGAACTCCATCTCCGAGGGGATGGACTGGGGGGAAATGGGGGGGTCGGGGGGGGGGAATCCCCCTGGGGGCCATTTGGGGGGGGATCCTCCACCCCCCCACCCCCCGCGATGCCATTTTGGGGGGTGTCTTGTGTGTCCCCCACCCCCCCCTTACCGCCACTTCGAGGGGGACCCCGGTTTCCCCCACCCCCTTGATGCCACTTTGGGGGGTCCCGCTGCCCCCCACCCCCCAATACCACTTTGGGGGGTGCCCCCCACCCCCCCACTCCCCCCTTGCTGCCATTTTGGGGTGCCCCCCACCCCCTTGGGTGCCATTTTGGGGGCGTCCCAGTTTCCCCCACCCCCTTGATACCACTCTGGGGTGCTCCCACTGCCCCCCACCCCCCCCTTATACCACTTTGGGGGGGTCCCACTGCCCCCCACCCCCCCAATACCACTTTGGGGGTGCCCCCCACCCCCCACTCCCCCCTTGCTGCCATTTTGGGGTGCCCCCCACCCCCTTGGGTGCCATTTTGGGGGGGTCCCAGTTTCCCCCACCCCCTTGATACCACTCTGGGGTGCTCCCACTGCCCCCCACCCCCCCCTTATACCACTTTGGGGGGGTCCCGCTGCCCCCCACCCCCCCAATACCACTTTGGGGGTGCCCCCCCACCCCCCACTCCCCCCTTGCTGCCATTTTGGGGTGCCCCCCACCCCCTTGGGTGCCATTTTGGGGGCGTCCCAGTTTCCCCCACCCCCTTGATACCACTCTGGGGGTGCTCCCACTGCCCCCCCACCCCCCCTTATACCACTTTGGGGGGGTCCCACTGCCCCCCACCCCCCCAATACCATTTTGGGGTGCCCCCCACCCCCTTGGTGCCATTTTGGGGTGCCCCCCACCCCTTACATGCCGGGAGATGAAGCAGGACATGGGCCCGATCTCGGTGAAGAGCCCGACCTGCGGAGATGGGAGTAGGGAGGGAGGGACAGGATGGGGACAGGGGGGTGTCACCCTCACCGTCACCCCCCGGGGGGGTCCCCAACCCTCCCAGGCCCCCCCAAAGTGTCACCTTGTTGACCTGGGTGACGACGGCGTCCACCACCTCGCCCTTGAAGGGCCGGAACACGATGGCCTTGTACTTGACCGGGTAGAGCACGAAGCCGCGGCCCGGCTGGATGACGCCGGCCCCGATGTTGTCGATGGTGGTGACGGCGATGACGAAGCCGTATCTGGGGGGGGGACACACGCGCACGCACGCACAGAAAAATTGGGGGGCGGGGGGGGTCTAGGAGGGGGATTGGGGACATCTGGAAGGCCGGAGGGGGTGTTTGGGGTGAGCTGGGGGGTCCTAGGGGGGCTCAGGGGGTGTCTGGGGGGCTTGGGGGGTCCTAGGGGGGCTCAGGGGGTGTCTGGGGGGTCTTTGGGGGGTCTTAGGGGGGCTCAGGGGGTGTCTGGGGGGGCTTGGGGGGTCCAGGGGGTGTCTGGGGGGGTCTTTGGGAGGCTCAGGGGGTGTCTGGGGGTCCTAGGGGGCTCAGGGGTGCCTGGGGGGGCTTGGGGGATCTTTGGGGGGTCCTAGGGGGGGCTCAGGGGGTGTCTGGGGGGGCTTGGGGGGTCCTAGGGGGGCTCAGGCGGTGTCTGGGGGGGCTTGAGGGGTCTTGGGGGGCCTAGGGGGGCTCAGGGGGTGTCTGGGGGGGCTTGGGGGGTCCTAGGGGGCTCAGGGGGTGTCTGGGGGGGTCTTTGGGAGGCTCAGGGGGTGTCTGGGGGGTCCTGGGGGGCTCAGGGGGTGTCTGGGAGGGTCTTTGGGAGGCTCAGGGGGTGTCTGGGGGGTCCTAGGGGGGCTCAGGGGGTGCCTGGGGGGGCTTGGGGGATCTTTGGGGGGTCCTAGGGGGGCTCAGGGGGTGTCTGGGGGGGCTTGGGGGGTCCTAGGGGGGCTCAGAGGGTGTCTGGGGGGCTTGAGGGGTCTTGGGGGGGCCCTAGGGGGGCTCAGGGGGTGTCTGGGGGGGCTTGGGGGGTCCTAGGGGGCTCAGGGGGTGTCTGGGGGGGTCTTTGGGAGGCTCAGGGGTGTCTGGGGGGTCCTAGGGGGGCTCAGGGGTGTCTGGGGGGCCTTGAGGGGTCTTTGGGGGGTCCTAGGGGGGGTCAGAAGGTGTCTGGGGGGGCTTGGGGGGTCTTTGGGGGGCCCTAGGGGGGCTCTTGGGGTGTCTGGGGGGGCCCTTGGTGTGCTTGGGGGGCTCAGGGGGGGTCGAAGAAGGTCTTGGGGGGTATCTGGGGGGGTCTTTGGGGGGTCCATGGGGGGCTCAGGGGGTGTCTGGGGGGGAGCTGAGGGGTGTTGGGGTATCTGGGGGGGCTTGAGGGGTCTGGGGGGATCTTGGGGGGGTCCCGGGGGGGGGGCTCAGGGGATTCGGGGGGGTCCCGGGGGGGTCCCCACGCACTTCCCGGTGCAGGTTCCCTCCCACCTCCGTGAAGAGCTTCTGCTTGACGGTGTTGAGCAGGTTGGGCCCGAAGTACCGGGGGGTGCAGCAGGATCTCGTGCTCCAGGGAGATCTGGGGGGGCCCCGGAGGGGGGTCACGGCACCCCCCGGCACCCCCCGGCACCCCCCCGGGCACCCCCCGGCCCGTCAGTGACCCGGAACCCCCCCCCGGGACTCCCCCAAGCCGGGACAGGCCGCTGCCCCCCCCCGGTCCCTCCGCCGGTGCCCCCGGACCCCCCCGGTACCCCCCCCCCCCCTTTCCCGCCGCTGCTCACGTGATAAAACATTTTCCCGCCACCGCCGCCGCACCGGAAGTCGCCCCGGGACCGGTCGCCGAAGTCCCGCCCCCTCAGCTCGTCTCTGATTGGTCCCTGGCGCCGAAGGGCGGGGCCTGGAGCCACTGCGCGGGTGCTGTAGTGGGAGGGGCGGGGCCAACGTGGAGGAGCGCGCGGGGATTGGCCATCTTGGCGTGATGGACGGGATAGGGGGTGGGGGAGCGCTGGGTGATTGACAGGGCAGGGGCGGAGCCGTGTTTCCCGCCTCCAGGACACCGCTGGATCCCCCCCGACACCCCCCCACCCCCCCCCGGGCACCCCTGAACACCCCCAGGACCCCCCCAGCACCTCCACAACCCCCCACGACCCCCTGAGCACCCCCAGGAGCCCCCCAGCACCCCCGACTGCCCCAAGACCCCCCCCAGCACCCCTATGACCTCCCAGATCCCCCGGGCACCCCAAACCTCCCCCGGGACCCCCTGAACACCCCCAGGACCCCCCCAGCCTGCCCCAAGACCCCCCCAGCACCTCCACAACCCCCCCCAGACCCCCTGAGCACCCCCAGGAAGCCCCCCAGCACCCCCAGATTGCCCCTAGACCCCCCCCAGCACCCCTATGACCTCCCCAGAGCCCCTGAGCGCCCCCAGACCCCCCCCAGCACCTAAACAACCCCCCCACGACCCCCCTGAGCGCCCCCAGACCCCCCAGCCTGCCCCAAGACCCCCCCCAGCACCTAAACAACCCCCCCAGACCCCCCTGAGCGCCCCAGACCCCCCCCAGCACCTAAACAACCCCCCCACGACCCCCCTGAGCACCCCCAGACCCCCCCCAGCACCTAAACAACCCCCCCAAACACCCCCCAGGGAGGAGAATCCCCCTCCCCTACCCCCCCAAACTCCACAGCCGCTTTTCCCTTCGGCTCCTTTTTATTGAGAATCGGGATTCGGGGAAGGGGGGGCCGCAGCGGGGACAAAACTGAGCGCCCCCCCCCTTCCGCCACAGCCACGGGGGGGGGGGCAGATGATTTTAGGGTCGAAACCTCCCGGCCAGGAGCCCCAAGCGATGGATGTTTTTGTGCAGGACGCTGTGCAGCACGGCCAGGTGTTTGCCCACGTCGCCGTCGCGGGCGAAATCGCGGAGGAAAACGCCGCGTTGGGCGTGAAAAGTGAATTTCTGCGGGAGGGGGCTGTTCTCCCGCAGGTAATCCCAGACGCTGAGCAGCAGGAGGTGAACCTCGAAAGGCGCCAAGTGGTGAAAAATCTCGTGCATGTTCCCCAAAACGGGCGGCAGGAGGGAACCCTCGGCCATGCAGGCTACCAGAGAGCAGGAGGCGGCTAAATGCCACGGGGAGGCGGCCGTGCGTGGCTCGCGGGACGCGTCCCAGTGAGCCATGAGACTGGCCAGTAGCCCGCGGAGCAGCACGGAGCAGTAGCAAAGCGCGGGGCGACCGGCGGCCACCACCCGCAGCAACGGGAAGAGCAACGGGTTCTGCCGGAACCGTCGACAAATCCGTAAATCCCGCTCCACCGTCCCGCGGGCTTGATCTTCCGGTGGCCAAACCAAATCCCCGCCGGCCGCTTCGGGGCAAACGGCTTCCACCAAGGCGGCCGCCACCGCTTTGGCCGCTTCGGGGTTAACGCCGGCGCCGGGGGGGGTTAAAGCGGGGTGGTCGGTGGGGCGGCCGCCGTGGCAGCAACGCAGCAGGAGGCTGAGGAAGGTCTGAGCGTTGCGGGTCGCGGCCTCCGGCGCCGTTTCCCGGTGACCCGTCGGGGTTTTTAACCCACGGCCGATCACCCCGGCGTGAAAAACCGACCAGACTCCGCCGCCGGAGAAATTTACGGCGGCCGTGAACCGTCGGTTGACGTCCAAGAGGGAAACGTCGCCCGTTTCTTCGAAACGCGACGCCTCCTCGGCGGGTTTTTCCGGGACGGCGCCGAAAAGCTCGGCGTTGCCGCCGCGCAGCGCCGCCTCCACCAGGTGCTGCAGCACGGCCTTGGCGGCCGCCGGCGAGACGGCGCTGAGCCTGGCCAGCACCCGCCCGCTGTACCACACCCCCGCCGCGTTTTCCCGCCGTAAAACGGCGAAAAATTGATGGACGGCGGCTCGGACGGCGGCCAGGAGGTGAGCGGGGGGCACGGCGCGGGGCAGGGGGCAGACGGCCAGCAGGAACGACGCCGCTTCGGCCACGTCGGGGCTGCGGTGGAGGAGGAGTTGAGCCAAATCGGGGAGGTGGCGACTCAAAATGGCGCCCAACTGCGCGCCCATGGCGGCCGGGCCGGCCTCGCCCCCCTCCCACTGCACCACCAACGCTAAATTGCGGAAAAGTTGAGCGATTTGGGGTTCGGGCAAGCGCCCGGCGTGGATTTGGCAAACGCAAGCCTTGACGGTGGCCGGGAGGAGGTCGGGGAGGCAGGAGCTGAGGACGGCGTAGAGCTGCGTGGCCAGGGCCAGCTCCTCCTGCGAGCGGGCCAGCGTCAGGAGGAAGAAGAGGGCGTCGGTGGCCGAGTGCGGGGCCGAATAAACGGCCAAAAGGCTCAGGAGTTGGTGCTGCCACAGAAAGCGTTTGCGCTCCAGGCGCAGCGTCTCCACGCAGAGGTCGCGGACGTGGGGGCGGAGCGCGTCGAGGAAAGGGACGGGCCGCGGCGACGACGGCGACGGCTCGGCCGGGCCGCCGGGGTTACCGCGGTTGTAAACTAATTTTTGGAGGTGGAGGAGGAGGAGCTGGATGACGCGGTCGCAGGCTTCGCGCACGCCGTCGTGAAGGCCGGGACCCGGCGGGGTGATGACGGAAGCCGGCATGGCCGTGTTGACCAAAAATTGTAAAATTCGATAGGCCCCGGCCGAGGTTTGGCAGATGAGGTGAACCACGATGCCGACCATGTTGTCCAAATCCTCGCGGGGCAGCGAGGAGAAGTGTTGGTGGAGCTGGTTGAGGACGTTGGGTTTGAGGGAATCCACCAGTTCGGAGGAAATGGCGCCCAGTAACGGCGGCGACATGACGGCCAGCTGGAGGAGGAAGGGGACGGCGGCTTTTTGGTGCTGGTCGCGCGCCGGGGTTAAACTCTCGTGGAAGAGCCGCAGCAGCTCCTGCTTGATGCTGCCCGAGTGGCGCGAGGCCAAGTGCCCCAAAATCCCCACGACCGAGGCGATTTTGGGCACCCGCTTATCGCCGCCGCCGCCGGCGGCGCCGCCGAAGAGCAAATCCCCCGGGGCGGCGGCGCCGTGGGCGCAGAAATCCTTGAGGCCGCAGGAGAGGACGCGGTTGATGATGGTGCCGGGGAAGGAGGAGCCGATGTGGGCCACCACCCAGTCGAAGTGGGGCGAGTGCTGGACCGAGGTGTCGAGGAGGGCGTCGACGCAAGCGTCGGGGCAGGCGCCGATCATGGCGGCCAAGCACTGGGTGTAAATCTCCATGAGGGTGCGCGTGGCCCCGCACGACATCCAGAGCTGGAGCAGCTCGTTGAGGCCGGCGGGGGGGGGCACGCCGTGGCGCCCCGCGTACTTGCTGCTCAGCTGCCCCATGAGGTCGATGGACCACGCGGACACGACGGGGGCCCACGCCTGCGGGTTGAGGCGCACGAAGTCGCCCAGGACCCGTTGGACCTCCTGCACCACCTCGGCCAGGCCCGGCGCTCCCCCCGCGGGCGGCCCCGCGCCGGGGTGGGGGCCCCCGTTTTCTCGTTCCAGGAGGTGGGAGCAGACCTGGTCGTCGAAGACGCCGCGGAGGTGCTCGAGGGCGGCGTGGCGGGCGGGGGGCAGGCTGCGGAGCAGCAGCAGGGCGCAGCGGGCGTGCTCCGACGGCGACAGCTTCGTGCCCACCACGGGGTCGACGCCGCTCAGGAAGGCCTTGACCTCCTGCGCCAGGTCCTGAGCGCTGCGGGGCGGGCAGGAAAAACAAACGAACAAAAAAACCAAACAAACAAACAAAAAAAACAAAACACATGCACACAACAACAACAAAAAAAAAAACAAAAAAAAAACCAAGCCAAAAAAAACCAAAAAAATCACACACAAAAAGAAACGAAAAACACAAAAAAACCAAAACAAAACAAAAAACACAAAAAAAAACCAAGAAAACAAACAAAAAGACACAAAAAAAAAAAACAATAAAAAAACCCAAACAAAAAAAACACACAAAGAAACACAAAATGAAAAAAAAAAAAAAAAACCCACACACACACACAAAAAAAACCAA
The DNA here is from genome assembly GCF_965140245.1 of Athene noctua. Classification (NCBI taxonomy): domain Eukaryota; kingdom Metazoa; phylum Chordata; class Aves; order Strigiformes; family Strigidae; genus Athene; species Athene noctua. The sequence goes on along the minus strand of NC_134068.1, from coordinate 1,594,559 downwards.
AAAAAAACCCCACAAAAAAACCCAAACCAAAAAAACCCAAAAAAATCACACATAAAAAGAAACAAAAAAACACAAAAAAAACCAAAACAAAACAAAAACAAAACAAAACACAAAAAAAACAAAAAAAACACAAGAAAACAAACAAAAAAAACACAAAAAAACAACAATAAAAAAACCCAAACAAAAAAAAACACACAAAGAAACACAAAACGAAAAAAACAAAAAAACCCACACACACACAAAAAAACCACAAACAAAAAAAAAGCAAACAAAATAAACCACAAAAAAAAACAAACCAAAAAAAACCAAAAAAAAACACAAAAAACCCCACAAAGAAAACCCAAAACAAAACAAAAAAACCCAAAAAAAGCCACAAAAAACCCACAAAAAAAACAAGAAAACAAACAAAAAAAGCACAAACAAAAACACACAAAAAAAACACAAAATGGAAAAAAAACCAAAAACACACAGAAAAGAAAAAAAAAAGAAAAAAACAACAAAAACAAAAAAACACAAACAAAAAAACCCCAAACAAAAAAAACACACAAAGAAACACAAAACGAAAAAAACAAAAAAACACACACACACAGAAAAAACACAAAATGAAAAAAAAAACAAAAACAAAAAAAACACAAACAAAAAAAAGAAACAAAAAAACCACACAAAGAAACACAAAATGAAAAAAACAAAAAAACCACACACAGAAAAAAAACACAAAATTAAAAAAAAACAAAAACGCACAAAAAAACAAAGAAAAAAACAAAAACAAAAAAACAAAAAAAAACAAACAAAAAAACACACAAAAAACCCACAAAACAAAACAAAAAAACCCAACAAACACACACAAAAAAACAAAAAAAACAAAAAAACCAAACAAAAAATCCCAAACAAAAAAAAAAACAAAAAAACAAATTAAAAAAAACAAACAAAAAAAACCACACAAAAAACCCACAAAAAAGCCCACACACACAAAAAAACAAAAAAACAAAAAATCAAAAACAAACAAAAAAAAACCAAACAAAAAAAAAAAAAAAAACAAAAAACAAAAAAAAAAAAAACCAACCAAAAAGGAATTGGATCAGTAAAAGTCGCTTTGAAGGGCGAAGTCGGAAAGTCGGAAACGTCGGGGGCGGGAAATGGAGAAAGTGAAAGTGAAAACTACAACGGGAATTTTTATGGGGAAAATTTTGAAATTGGGAATTTGTAAAAGGAAGAATTTTTGATTTGGAAACGGGAGATTTTTAGTTCAACATTTTTAAATGAAAAATCTTCGAGTCAAGGTTTTGAAATGAGAAATCTTCAGCGATTTTGAAACGAGAAATTTTTAATTAAAAATTTTAAAAGGAGAAATCTTTTAAAATTCTAAAACGAGAAATCTTTTAAAATTTTACAAGAAATCTGTAAAAATTTTAAAACGAGAAATCTTTTAAAATTTCAAAACGAGAAATCTTTAAAAATTTGACGAGAAATCTTTAAAAATTTGACGAGAAATCTTTAAAAATTTGACGAGAAATCTTTAAAAATTTTAAAAGGAGAAATTTTTAATTAAAAATTTTTAAATGAAAAATCTTTAAAGATTTTGAAATGAGAAATCTAATTAAAAATTTTAAAATGAGAAATCTTTAAAAATTTTGAAACGAGAAATCTTTAATTAAAAATTTTGAAACGAGAAATCTTTAATTAAAAATTTTGAAACGAGAAATCTTTAATTAAAAATTTTGAAACGAGAAATCTTTAATTAAAAATTTTAAAACGAGAAATCTTTAATTAAAAATTTTAAAACAAGAAATCTTTAAAAATTTTAAAACGAGAAATCTTTAATTAAAAATTTTAAAACGAGAAATCTTTAAAAATTTTAAAACGAGAAATCTTTAATTAAAAATTTTAAAACGAGAAATCTTTAATTAAAAATTTTAAAACAAGAAATCTTTAATTAAAAATTTTAAAACGAGAAGTCTTTAATTAAAAATTTTACAAGAAATCTTTAATTAAAAATTTTACAAGAAATCTTTAAAAATTTGACTAGAAATCTTTAAAAGTTTTAAAACGAGAAATCTTTAAAAATTTTAAAAAGAGAAATTTTTAATTAAAAATTTTTAAATGAAAAATCTTTAAAGATTTTGAAACGAGAAATCTAATTAAAAATTTTAAAACGAGAAATCTAAAAATTTTGAAACGAGAAATCTTTAATTAAAAATTTTAAAATGAGAAATCTTTAATTAAAAATTCTAAAACAAGAAATATTTGATTAAAAATCTTAAAATGAAAATTTTTTAATTAAAAGTCTCAAAATGAAGTTTTAATTAAAGATTTTTAAATGAAGAAATTTTAATTAAAGATTTTAGAACAAGAAATCTTTAACAATTTTAAAATGAGAAATTTTTAAAAATTTTAAAACGAATTTTTAATTAAAAATTTTTAAACGAAAAATTTTTAAAGATTTTGAAATGAGGAATCTTCAACAATTTTAATTTTAATTTTTAATTTAATTTAAATTTAATTTAATTTTTAATTTAATTTAACAATTTTAATTAAAAAATTTAAAACAAGAAACCTTTATAAATTGTAAAACCAGAAATCTTTAAAAGTTTTAAACTGCAAAATTTTTAACGAAAAATTTTAAACCGAGAAATTTTCAATTAAACGTTTTAAAACGGATTTTCAATTGAACATTTTAAACCGAAAAATCTTCAATTAAACATTTTAAACCGCGACATTTTTAATTAAGAAGTTTAAAACGAGAAATTTTGAATTAAAAAAGTTTAAAATGAACAATTGTAAAACATTTTAAAACTGAAATTTTTAATTAAAAATCTACAAACAGAATTTTTTTTAATTATTAAAAATCCACAAACGGATTTTTTTTTCAATTAGAAATTTTACAATGAAAAATTTTTAATTAAAAATTTTAATTAAATTAAAATTAATTAAAATTTTTAATTAAAAATTTTAAACCAAAAAAATCTTTTAAGCCCCATTAAAGATTAAAAACTTCCCGTTAACAAATTCAAAACCGGTTTTAAACTGAAAATTTTTAAAAGGTTGAAAAATTGAGGAAACGTTACAAACATTACAAAACCAAAATTAATTTTTAAATTTTATGTTAAAATTAAAAATTAAGAATTAAAACGTTAATAAATTCAGTTTTTTAAATTGAAAATTAAAGGACTAAATTTAGAAAACATTATAAAACGGGAATTATATTTTAAATTAAAAAGCCTTCAATTGAAATTTAAACACATTAAGCTAAAAATTCATTTTCTTCAAACCGAAAATAAAAGATTAAAAATCTGAAAACGCCAAAAAAATGAAATTAAAACGTTGGGAACGCGGCGAAATAAAAATGAGAGTTTAACGGTTTGAAACGTAAAAAAATTAAATAAAAATTCAAACATAAAACTCGAAGTGTAAATTTTATTTTTAAATTTTTATTTTTAATTTTTAATTTTTAATTTATTTTTAAATTTTAATTTTTAATTTTGAAATAAAAATTTTTAAATTAAAAAATTCAAAATTCAATATTTAGGAATTTGAAAAACGAAAACCTTCGTGAAGAGTTTTTTGGAATTATTAAAAATTTCGTTATTTCCTCGTTTAACCGATATTAACGATATTTTAAGCATCAAATAAAAATTCACAAATAATTTAAAACGAATTTTAAAGCATTTTAACATTTGCATAGACATTAACATTCATAATATTTAAATAAGGGGGCGGGGGGAGGTTGAGGGGACACGCCCCCCCCCCCAATGGGGCAGCCGGTGGGTCCCCAGCGCTCTCGGGACGGGGGGGAGGAGCTGGGGGGGCCCGGGGGGGGTTTTGGGGGTCCCGGGGGGGGTTTGGAGGCTCCGGGGGGGGTTTTGGGGATCCCGGGGGGGGGTTGGAGGCTCCGGGGGGGGTTTTGGGGGTCCCGGGGGGGTGTTTTGGGGGAGCCGGGGGGGGGTTGGAGGCTCCGGGGGGGGTTTTGGGGATCCGGGGGGGGGTTTGGGGGTCCCGGGGGGGGTTTTGGGGATCCGGGGGGGGGTTTGGGGGTCCCGGGGGGGGTTTTGGGGGAGCCGGGGGGGGGTTGGAGGCTCCGGGGGGGGTTTTGGGGATCCGGGGGGGGGTTTGGGGGTCCCGGGGGGGGGTTTTGGGGATCCCGGGGGGGTTTTGGGGTTCCCGGGGGGGTTCGGGGGTCCCCGCGGTACCTGAGGGGGGGCCGGGGGGGGCTGGCGGCGCCCGGGGGGTCGCAGAGCCCCGACATGGCGGCGGCGGCGGCGGCGGCGCCTCTGCGCATGCGCGGGGCGGGCGGGGGGCGGAGCCTCCCCTGTGGGTGTGTCCCTCCCCCGCGCACCCCCCCCCCCCCCCCCGGGCCACGCGGCCGCGCACGAACGTTCCGGGGCGCGGTGGTTCCGCCACCCCCCCCCCCCCCCCCGACATCTTTAGTGGTGGGGGACTGGGAATGGACTGGGGATACTGGGAGGGGACTGGGAATGGACTGGGGATACTGGGGAGGAACTGAGGGGGACTGGGGATACTGGGAGGGGGCTGGGAATGGACTGGGGATACTGGGAGGGGACTGGGAATGGACTGGGGATACTGGGGAGGAACTGAGGGCGACTGGGGATACTGGGAGGGGACTGGGAATGGACTGGGGATACTGGGGAGGAACTGAGGGGGACTGGGGATACTGGGAGGGGACTGGGAATGGACTGGGGATACTGGGGAGGAACTGAGGGGGATTGGGGATGGACTGGGGATACTGGGGAGGAACTGAGGGGGACTGGGGATACTGGGAGGGGACTGGGAATGGACTGGGGATACTGGGGAGGAACTGAGGGCGACTGGGGATACTGGGAGGGGACTGGGAATGGACTGGGGATACTGGGGAGGAACGGAGGGGGACTGGGGATACTGGGGAGGAACTGGGTCAAGGACCAGTGTTACTGGTGAACTGGGGATACTGGTGGGACACTGGGGACACCGATGAACTGGGAGCACTGGTGAGGGACTGGGGACAGCAATAAGGGGCTGGGGAGAAGGACTGGGAACAGCTGGGCGGGACTGGGGACAATGGTGACGAGCTGGGGGGGGAACTGGGGATACTGGGGAGGGACTGGGGGCCTTGGTGAGGGACTGAGCATACTGGGGAGAGACTGGGGATACTGGGGAGGGTCTGTGGACACTGGGGAAACTGGGGAGGGTCTGGTGACACTGGGGATACTGGGGAGGGTCTCGGTATACTGGGGGGAAACTGGGGACACTGGGGAGGGACTGGGGAAACTGGGGAGGGTCTGGTGACACTGGGGATACTGGGGAGGGACTGGGGGAACTGGGAAGGGTCTGGTGACACTGGGGATACTGGGGAGGGACTGGGGGAACTGGGGAGGGTCTGGTGACACTGGGAAGGGACTGGGGAAACTGGGAAGGGTCCGGTGATACTGGGGAGGGTCTGGTGACACTGGGGATACTGGGGAGGGTCTCGGTATACTGGGGGGAAACTGGTGACACTGGGAAGGGACTGGGGAAACTGGGGAGGGTCTGGTGACACTGGGGAGGGACTGGGGAAACTGGGGCCCCTGGCGAGAGTCACGTGACACCATCAGGGCCCGCGGACCCGCCCAGTTCCCCCATGACCCCGCCCTTTTGCTGCCTCTGATTGGCCACCTCGAGGCCCCGCCCATCGCGCCGCCTTTAAAAGGGGCCGCGCGGGCCGGGGCGGCCGCCATTCCGCGGCGGAGGTGAGCGGCGGCCCCGGGGGGTGCGGGGGGGTCCCGGGGGGTGCGGGGGGGTCCCGGGGGGGGGGGGGGGGGGTTCCGGGCGGTTCCTCCCGTTCTTGGCGGGCCCCGGCGGCGCCGTGCCGGGGCCTGTGATGGGCGGAGGTAGAGCAGCGCCCGGCGCGAAGTCTTCGGTGCCCGCGGGCGCTTTTCCGCGGGTCCTATCCTCACGGGCCGGGACACGGGGTTTATCCACACACCCCCCCCAAACCCCCCCGCCTTCCCGCCACCCCCCGGGGCCGCCATTTTAACCCCCGGGTTATTTTTATTCCCGCAGGGGATGACGCCGGGGGAACCGCGCCCGGACCGGAGCGGGGAGGTGGGGGGGTGGTGCCGTTTTATCTCGTTAATAAACTTTAAATTTAATTAATTCGCTTCGTGGTGTCTTAATTCATCGCGCACCGGGGGCGTGGCCCCGCCCCTTGACCTCTTGACACGCCCCCCCCCTGCCGGTACCGGTCACACACGCGGCGGTGCGGGGTGAGTCCGCCGGTTCCGTCTCTATGGTAGGCGGAGCGCAGAGGGGTAACCGGAAGTGACGCTGCGGAGGCGTGTCCCGGAAGCGGAGCGATGGCGGCGGCGCGCCGCTGGGCCCGGGCGCTGCTGGGGGCGGCGGGGACGCTGGGGGTGGGGCTGGGCCTGTGGGCGGCGATCGGCGCCGGGGAGCGGGAGCGGCAGGAGGCGCTGAAGGTAAAAAAAAAACCCCAAAATACCCCCAAAAAAAAAAAAACATCCCCGGGGCGGGGGGGCGGCGGGAAGGGCCCGCCCGTGACCGCGGCGCTCCCGCAGGCGCTGCCCGAGGTGAGCCCCGAGCTCTTGGCCGAGCGGCGGCGCCACAACGAGCTCATCATGGCGGCGCTGCGCGAGGCGGCCGAGACCGACGAGAACGTGGCGCGGCGGCCGGTGCCGTGGCGGAAGTGACGTCAGCACCGCGACACACCCCCCCCCGCTCCTCTTTACCCCTCCCCAAACCCGGAAGCGCGCTCGTTGCACCCGGCCCCACTCGGGGGGGACCTTTTGCACCCGGCCCCGCTCGACGCACCCGGAAGCGTTATCCGGGCTTAACGCGGCCTGTTCGCTGCGTCACTTCCGGTTCCTTCCGCAATCGCTTCCGGCTCGTCCCGGAGGTCACTTCCGGCGCCGCCATGTCGCCGCGGGGCCCGGGCGGGGAGGAGGCGGCGCCGGTGCGGCCGCTCTTCGGCGGGTGCTGGAGCTGCCGCCTCCTGAGCGGCGCGGGGCTGCTCGGGGCCGCGCTCTGGATCTACCGGGGCCCGCGGCGGAGCATGAAACGCGGCGTCCCGCCCTCCATGGCCGCCATCGCCCAGATCACCTTCGCCATCGGTGAGAAGATGGCGGCGGGGGGCGCCGGGGTAACGGGGGGCGGGACAGAGGGTTGTCGGGTAACGGGGGGCGGGACAGAGGGTTGTCGGGTAACGGGGGGCGGGACAGAGGGTTGTCGGGTAACGGGGGGCGGGACAGAGGGTTGTCGGGGTAACGGGGGGCGGGACAGAGGGTTGCCGGGTAACGGGGGGCGGGACAGAGGGTTGTCGGGTAACGGGGGGCGGGACAGAGGGTTGCCGGGGTAACGGGGATGGAGGGGGGGGGAGGGGATGTTGCCATGGCAACAAGGAGGGGGTGTGGCACAGAGGGGGAGGGGCCGTGGGTGTGGCTTCCCCTCCCCCAACAGCTAGTGACGGGGGGGGGGGGGAGGGCGGGAATTGGGGTTGAAAATGGGGGGGAGGGGGGGTGTGAAATGGGGGGCGGGGCATCGACATGGTGATAAGGAGGGGGGAGGGGCGTGGCCGTGACGTCATGTCCCCTCCCCTCCCCCAGCCGTAGGGTCCTGGGGCTTCGTCATCCTGGTGGACCCGGTGGGGAAGCAGCTGCGGAAGGAGCCTTGAGGGGGGGGAGGGGATCCCCCCGCCCCTCCCCCCGCCCCTCCCCCCACCTCCCTCCTAAAAAAGCGTCACCCCAGGGGGGGAGGGGTGACGCCGCAGGAGCGGGGGAGGGGCGCTGACTCAATAAACCGTTGCTGCCCCGCCCCCACCTGTGTGTGCTGCGGGGGGAGGGGCGCGGGGGGGAGGGGGAGGGCAGAAGGGTGTGGCCGCCCCGCCCGGCCCCTCCCCCAACAAACTGAGGCGGTGGGGGGTGGGGTGGGGGAGGGGGCGTTTATTGCCGCCGCCGGGGGGGGGAGGGGCGGCTTCAGGAGCTGGAGCACGTGAGGCGCTTGCGGGGGGAGGGGGCGTCCGGGGGGAGGGGCGGGGCCAGCGACGGGGCCCCGCCTTCCTCCCCCTCCCCCTCCTCTTCTTCCTCCTCCTCTTCTTCCTTCTCCGGGGGGAGGGGCTCTGGGGGGAGGGGGAGGGGAGCTGTGGGCAGCCCCTCCCCCACCAGCAGCTGGTGCCGCCCCCCCCAGATCTGAGGGGGGAGGGGAAGGGGGGGGGGAGGGGCGCGGCGGGGCCCCCCCTCACCTTCCTGCGGCTCCTCCGGCCCCACGGCCTCGGGCTCCTCGCGGGGGGGGGCGGGGCCTGGCGGGGGGAGGGGCGACATCACCGAGACCCTCCCCCACCCCCTCCCTCACTGCCCCCTCCCCCACCCCCTCCCTCTGTCCCCTCCCCCACGGGCCCCTCCCCGCCATAATCCCCCCCCTTGCCCCTCCCCCACCCCCTTTATCCCATATTGCCCCTCCCCCCGCTGCCCCTCCCCCACACTTTATCCCCCCACCCCCTCTTACCCCTCCCCCATCCCATTGCCCCTCCCCCACCCCCCTTTACCCCCCCAAAAGCCCCCTCTCCCCCTCCCCCACCCCTTTTATCCCCCCCCCCAGCGTTTCCCCTCCCCCATTGCCCCTCCCCCACCCCCCGCCCCTCCCCCACCCCCTCACCCTCCTCCATCGTTTCCCGCGTGACTCCGGCTCCTCCCACCTGAGGGGGGAGGGGAGGTTGAAGGAAGCCCCAGGGGGGGAGGGGTGTCCCCCCCCCCCAGGCCCCTCCCCCCCCAGCGCTGTGGGGCTCACCTGGGGGGCGGGGCGGGGGCGGGGCCAGAGGCCGCCCCACACCCACTGCAGGTACCCGGCGAGGAGGAGGAGGGTGAGGAAGGTGAAGTTCCCGGCGACCCCCAGGAGGGCGGCGGTCAGGGGGAAGTGGTACAGCAGGTACCTGGGGGAGGGGCGGGGCGCGGCTGGGGGCGGGGCTGGGGGGCTGGTCTATGGGGCAGGGCTGGATACACTGATCTATAGGGCAGGAACGGGGGCAGGAGGGGCTGGGGGGGCTGATCTATGGGGCAGGAACTGGGGGGTGGGGCTGGGGGGCTGGTCTATGGGGCAGGAGCTGGGGGTGGGGCTGGGGGGGCAGATCTATGGGGCAGGAGCTGGGGGGTGGGGCTGGGGTCTGGTCTATGGGGCAGGAGCTGGGGGTGGGGCTGGGGGGGTGATCTATGGGGCAGGAACTTGGGGGTGGGGCTGGGGGGGCAGATCTATGGGGCAGGAGCTGGGGGGTGGGGCTGGGGTCTGGTCTATGGGGCAGGAGCTGGGGGGTGGGGCTGGGGGGCAGATCTATGGGGCAGGAACTGGGGAGTGGGGCTGGGGGGCTGATCTGTGGGGCAGGAGCTGTGGGGTGGGGCTGGGGGGCAGATCTATGGGGCAGGAACTGTAGGGTAGGGCTGGGGGGGCTGATCTGTGGGGCAGGAGCTGTGGGTAGGGGCTGGGGGTCTGATCTATGGGGCTTGAGGAGCTGTGGGGTGGGGTTGGGGGGGCTGATCTATAGGGCAGGAGCTGTGGGGAGGGGCTGATATATGGGGCAGGGCTGGGGGGCTGAACTGTGGGGCTGGAGCTGTAGGGTGGAACTGGGGGGGCTGATCTATGGGGTAGGAGCTGTGGGGCAGGAAGAGCTATGGGGCAGGGCTCGGGGTAGAGCTATGGGGCAGGAGACAGTTGATCTACGGGGCAGGATGTGGGGGGTGGGAGGGACTATGGGGCAGGGCTGGGGTAGAGCTGTGGGGCTGGAGAGGGTTGATCTGTGGGGTAGGGCGGGGGGAGAGAATCTATGGGGCAGGATCTGTGGGGCAGGAGGGGCTCTGGGGCAGGGCTGGGGTAGAGCTGTGGGGCTGGAGGGGATTGATCTGTGGGGCAGGGCTGGGGAGGTGATCTATGGGGCACAGTGAGAGACTAGAGCTATGGGGCAGGAGGAACTATGGGGCAGGACTGCGGTAGAGCTATGGGGCTGGAGGGAGTTGATCTATGGGGCAGGGCTGGGGGGGTTAATCTATGGGGCAGAGTGGGAGGGTAGAGCTATGGGGCAGGAGGTGCTTGGGCAGGGTGGGGGGATTGATTTATGGGGCAGGATCTATGGGGCAGGACTCATGGAGCAGATCTATAGGGTAGATCTATGGGGCAGGACCTACGAAGCAGGTGTATGGGGCAAATCCATAGGGCAGATCTATGAGGCAGAACTCGTGAAGCATATCTGTGGGGCAGATCTATGGGGCTGGATCCGTGGGGCAGGTCTATGGGGCTGGATCCGTGGGGCAGGTCTATGGGGCTGGATCCGTGGGGCAGGTCTATGGGGCTGGATCCGTGGGGCAGATCTATGGGGCCGGAACTGTGGGGCAGATCTGTGGGGCAGATCTACGGGGCTGGATCCGTGGGGCAGATCTGTGGGGCAGATCTACGGGGCTGGGTCTGTGGAGCAGATCTATGGGGCAGATCTACGGGGCTGGATCTGTGGGGCAGATCTACGGGGCTGGATCCGTGGGGCAGATCTGTGGGGCAGATCTACGGGGCTGGGTCTGTGGAGCAGATCTATGGGGCAGATCTACAGGGCCAGATCCGTGGGGCAGATCTACGGGACTGGATTCGTGGGGCAGACCTATGGGCCTGGATCTGTGGCGCAGATCCATGGGGCAGATCTCTGGGGCAGACCCGTGGGGCAGATCTCTGGGGCAGACCTACGGGACTGGATTCGTGGGGCAGACCTATGGGGCTGGATCTGTGGCGCAGATCTACGGGGTCAGACTCGTGGGGCAGATCTCTGGGGCAGACCTACGGGGCCGTATCCGTGGGGCAGATCTACGGGGTCGGATCTCTGGGGCAGACCCACGGGGCAGATCTCTGGGGCAGACCCGCGGGGCAGATCTACGGGGCCAGACCTCTGGGGCAGATCTCTGGGGCAGACCTATGGGGCGGATCTATGGGGCAGAGTTACCGCAGGCCGCTGAAGTGCGCGTCCACGCGCAGGCGGGCGCCGTACACCTGCACCCGCCGGCTCCGCAGCTCCAGCACCGCCCCCAGCGTCGGCGCGTACTGCGGGCCAAGGGCGCTCAGAACCCCGAAATCCTCCTAAATCACCCCAAAAACCGACCCCCCCCGGGGTGGGGGGGGGGTGCCCGTCCCCCCCCCGCCTCACCGGGTCCTCGCGGTAGCGCGGGAACAGCTCCACCTCCAGCGTCTGCTTCTGCTCCGCCAGCCCCCCCAGCAGCAGCCCGGCGAAGGCCGCCGTGTGCAGCGCGCGCAGCAGCGGCGAGCGGTAGTGCAGCATCGTCTGCGGAGGGGGGGCCCAGACCCACGGAAATCAAGGGGGTGCCCCCGATCTCCTCTCTGACCCACAAGTGTGGGGCGGGACTGACCGCGCGGGAGGTGGAGGCCAAGGGGCGGCCGCCGGCGCCGTAGCAGGAGGCCGTGACCAGGAACATCCCGAGGCCGCGGTTCACCGGGGATTCCGGCAGCTCCAGCTCCAGGGAGATGCGGTAGAGCTGGCCGTAGAGCAGAACCTATGGGCAGACCCATAGCGTGGGGGGCGGACCCATAGCAGAAAAAGAGGACCCATAGTGGGGGCACCACACACAGTCCCCACACCCTCAGCTTCAAGGAGATAAGGTAGAGCTGCCCGTAGAGCAGAATCTATGGGGCTGACCCATAGCGTGTGGGGCTGACCCATAGCGTGTGGGGCTGACCCATAGCAGAAAAAGAGGACCCATAGCGGGGGCACCACACACAGTCCCCACACTCTCAGCTTCAAGGAAATAAGGTAGAGCTGCCCGTAGAGCAGAATCTATGGGGCAGACCCATAGCGTGTGGGGCTGACCCATAGCGTGTGGGGCTGACCCATAGCAGAAAAGGAGGACCCATAGTGGGGGCACCACACACAGTCCTCACACCCTCAGCTTCAAGGAGATAAGGTAGAGCTGCCCGTAGAGCAGAATCTATGGGGCTGACCCATAGCGTGTGGGGCTGACCCATAGCAGAAAAAGAGGACCCATAGTGGGGGCACCACACACAGTCCCCACGCCCTCAGCTTCAAGGAGATAAGGTAGAGCTGCCCGTAGAGCAGAATCTATGGGGCAGACCCATAGCGTGTGGGGCTGACCCATAGCGTGTGGGGCTGACCCATAGCGTGTGGGGCTGACCCATAGCAGAAAAAGAGGACCCATAGTGGGGGCACCACACACAGTCCCCACACCCTCAGCTTCAAGGAGATAAGGTCGAGCTGCCCGTAGAGCAGAATCTATGGGGCAGACCCATAGCGTGTGGGCTGACCCATAGCATGTGGGCTGACCCATAGCGTGTGGGGCTGACCCATAGCAGAAAAGGAGGACCCATAGTGGGGGCACCACACACAGTCCCCACACCCTCAGCTTCAAGGAGATAAGGTAGAGCTGCCCGTAGAGCAGAATCTATGGGGCTGACCCATAGCGTGTGGGCTGACCCATAGCGTGTGGGGCTGACCCATAGCAGAAAAAGAGGACCCATAGTGGGGGCACCACACACAGTCCCCACACCCTCAGCTTCAAGGAGATAAGGTCGAGCTGCCCGTAGAGCAGAATCTATGGGGCTGACCCATAGCGTGTGGGGCTGACCCATAGCGTGTGGGGCTGACCCATAGCGTGTGGGGCTGACCCATAGCAGAAAAAGAGGACCCATAGTGGGGGCACCACACACAGTCCTCACACCCTCAGCTTCAAGAGATAAGGTAGAGCTGCCCGTAGAGCAGAACCTATGGGGCAGACCCATAGCGTGGGGGCGGACCCATAGCAGAAAAAGAGGACCCATAGCGGGGCACCACACACAGTCCTCACACCCTCAGCTTCAAGGAGATAAGGTAGAGCTGCCCGGAGAGCAGCACTTGGGGGGCTGCCCCACAGCTGGACCCATAGCGGGGACCCAACACAAAGTCCCCAGACCCCCAGCTCCAGCCCCATAGATCTGTGCCCCTCCAGGACACCCCCAGCCCCCCCAATCTATGGGGCAGCCCCCCCCCTTGGATTCTTGTGTCCCTCCCCCAGCCCCACAGATCTATGGGGCACCCCCCAACCCCCCCCCCCTTCTCCCAGCCCCCCAAATCTCTGGGGCAGCTCCCACCCCCCAATCTATGGGGCACCCCCCAAACCCCTCCCCAATCCATGGGGCACCCCCTTCCCCCTCAATCGATGGGGCACCCCCCAACTCACCCCCAATCTATGGGGCACCCCCAATGTTCC
>NC_134068.1:1539630-1581133 GCF_965140245.1 Athene noctua | reverse complement strand
ACCTCCTGGTTTTTATTAAAGCCCCCCCTAATTAATTAGGGCCCCCCCCATCTTTTAACACCCAGAAATGTGGGGGGGGGGCCACAGGGGGACCCCCCCAAAAAAATGGGGCGGGGGGAACCTCAGAGGGACCCCGAGAACTGGGGGGGGGGGCACAAAAAAATGGGGGAGTGAAAAGGGAACCCAGAGATTTTTGGGGGGGGGGCCCAGAGTGACCCCAAGAATGGGGGGAAAAAGAGGGGGGGGACACACCCCAAAAATTGGGGGGGGGGGGCACAGGGGGACCCCAGGAATTGGGGGTGACCCTGGGTCAAGGGGGGGGGGGCACTGGGGTGTCAATATTGGGGGGTGAGGGGGTTGAAAAGGGGGGCCCCAAATATTTGACAGACACCCCCCCCCCCAAAAAAAAGCAGGAGACAAAGTCACCCCCCAAAAAAATTTTGGGGTGAGGGGGGGGGCGGGGGTCCCCAGAGTGTGACACCCCCCCCCCAATATTTAATTTTTAGAAAATTGCCCCAAAATTGGTCACAAGGTCCCAAAACCCCCGTCTGGGGGGGCCCCGAACTGGGGGGAGGAATGGGGGGGGGGGAGTGGAGGGGAGGGGCCCCCCCAGCCCCACCCTTGTCCCCCCAGGACCCCCCCGGCTCCTCATAAGCCCCCCCCCAGGGCCCCCCCCAGCCCCATGGGACCCCCCCAAACCCCATAGACCCCCCCAAACCCCCCCCCCATTCCTACAGGACCCCCAAACCCCCCCAGCCCCACGGGACCCCCCCGGCCCCCCCCTAAACTCCATGGGACCCCCCCAAACCCATAGGACCCCCCAAACCCCCCCCCCATTCCTACAGGACCCCCAAACCCCCCCCCCAGACCCATGGGACCCCCCCAGACCCCCCCTCACCCTCACGGGACCCCCAAACCCCCCTAACTCCATGGGAGCCCCCCCAGACCCCCCCCTCATACCCATGGGACCCCCCCAAACCCCATAGGACCCCCCCAAACCCCCCCCAGCCCCACGGGACCCCCCCGGCCCCCCCCTAAACTCCATGGGACCCCCCCCAAACCCCCTAGGACCCCCCCAAACCCACCCCCCATTCCTACAGGACCCCCAGACCCCCCCCCAGCCCCACGGGACCCCCCCGGCCCCCCCTTCACCGCTCGCCCCGCCCCCGGCCCCGTTCCCCACCGGCCCGGCCATTTTTCCCGCATCCAACATGGCGGCGCCCACAGTGACTTCAAGGCGCGGCTTTGCCCGGCGCCGCCATGATGGCTGCGCATGCGCGTTACGTGGCCGATGACACACAGACACACACACACCCCCCCCCAAGATGGCGCCTCCCCTCCCCAAAATGGCGGCGCGCCGAGACGCCTCCGCCTCACCCGCCTCCAAAATGGCCGCCGGCGGGGATGGACCAACCCGCGGCCGCCATGTCGCTACCGGCCGGCACCAAGATGGCGGCGCTGACACCACCACCCCCCCCTTGTTGCCATGGCAACCAGGATTAGGCTTAGGCCTAGGCCCAGGTTTAGGCCTTGGCCCTTCAAACTAGGCCCAAGGCCCTCGTCCCAAAGCCCGGGCGCTGAACCGGGCTTAAGCCTCCGCCACTAGGCCAGCCCAGGCCCAAGGCCCCAGCTAGACCCAGACGCCGTAACTAAGCCCAGCCCCCCCCCAAAACCAGGCCTACCTAGACCCTGACTTAGGCCTTGGCTGCTCAAACCAGGCCTAAGTTGCCCCCATTCCAAACGCAAGCTCCTGAACCAAGCCTAAACCTCCCCAGCTAGACCCAGCCCAGGCCAAGGCCCAGAGTCAAACCCAAAGCCCCTGACTAGACCCGGAGTCGATAAGTAAGCCCAGCCCCCTCAACCAGGCCTACCTAGGCCCAGACTTAGGCTCAAACCAGGCCCAAGTCCCCCGATCGCAAACTCAAGCCCCTGAATCTAACTCAAGTCCCCTCCCCAGCTAGGCCCAGCCCAGGACCAGGCCTAGCCCAGCCCTCAATCAGGCCCAATATCCCCAACCAGACCCAAGGCCCCTGACTAGACCCAAACTCTATAACTAAGCCAAGTCTCCCCCAGCCAGGCCTAGGCCCAGACTTCAGCCCTGGCTCCTCAAACCAGGCCCAAGTCCGCCCACCCCCAACACAGGCTTCTGAACCAGGCCTAAACCCCTCAACCAGGTCTAACCCATCCCCATCCCCCCAAACCAGGCCTAAACCTCCCCAACTAGTCTCAACCCATCCCCACCCCTGAAACCAGGCCTAAGCCTTAAGTCAGCTCAACCCATCCCCATCCCCACAAACCAGGCCTAAACCTCCCCAACTCGACCCAACCCATCCTTACCCCTCTAAACCAGGCCTAAACCTCCCTAGCTAGACACAACCCATTGTCCTAAACGAGCCCTAAAGCCCTCCAACTAGGCCCAACCCATCCCCACCCCTAAAACCAGGCTTAAACCTCCTCAACTCAACCCAACCCGTTGCCCTAAACCAGGCCTAAACTTCAACTCAACCCAACCCATCCCCCCAAACCAGGCCTAAACCACCCTAACTAAGCCCAACCCATCCCCACCCTCCAAACCAGGCCTAAACCTCCTCAACTCGACCCAACCCATCCCTCCAAACCAGGCCTAAACCTCCCCAGCTAGACCCAACCCATTGCCCTAAACAAGGCCTAAAGCCCTCCAACTAGGCCCAACCCATCCCCACCCTCCCAAACCAGGCCTAAACCTCCCCAACTAGGCCCAACCCATCCCCACCCTCTGAAACCAGGCCTAAACCTCCTCAACTCAACCCAACCCATTGCCCTAAACCAGGCCTAAACCTCAACTCGACCCAACCCATCCCCCCAAAACAGGCCTAAACCAGGCCTAAACCTCCCCAACTAGACTCAACTCATCCCCACCCTCTGAAACCAGGCTAAACCCTCCTCAACTTGACCCAACCCATCCCTAACCCCCCAAACCAGGCCTAAACCCCCCTAACTAGGACCAACCCATCCCCACCTCCGAAACCAGGCCTAAACCCTCCGAACTCGACCCAACCCCTCCTCATCTCCCCAAAACCAGGCCTAAACCCCCCGAACTCCACCCAACCCATCCCCATCTCCCCAAAACCAGGCCTAAACCCCCCGAACTCCACCCAACCCCTCCCCATCCTCCCCAAAACCAGGCCTAAACCCCCCGAACTCCACCCAACCCCTCCCCATCTCCCCAAAACCAGGCCTAACCCCCCCGAACTCCATCCAACCCCTCCCCTTTTCCCCAAAACCAGGCCTAAACCCCCCGAACTCCACCCAACCCCATCCCCATCTCCCCAAAACCAGGCCTAAACCCCCGAACTCCACCCAACCCCTCCCCTTTTCCCCAAAACCAGGCCTAAACCCCTCGAACTCCACCCAACCCCTCCCCATCTCCCCAAAACCAGGCCTAAACCCCCCGAACTCCACCCAACCCCTCCCCTTTTCCCCCAAAACCAGGCCTAAACCCCCCGAACTCCACCCAACCCCTCCCCTTTTCCCCAAAACCAGGCCTAAACCCCCCGAACTCCACCCAACCCATCCCCTTTTCCCCAAAACCAGGCCTAAACCCCCCGAACTCCACCCAACCCCTCCCTTTTCCCCAAAACCCAGGCCTAAACCCCCCCGAACTCCACCCAACCCCTCCCCATCTCCCCAAAACCAGGCCTAAACCCCCGAACTCCACCCAACCCATCCCCATCTCCCCCAAAACCAGGCCTAAACCCCCCGAACTCCACCCAACCCATCCCCTTTTCCCCAAAACCAGGCCTAAACCCCCCGAACTCCACCCAACCCATCCCTTTTCCCCAAAACCAGGCCTAAAACCCCCGAACTCCACCCAACCTCCACCTTACCGGCCCCCCGAACCCCACAGAGACGCGGAGCCTCGCCTGGAGTCAAGCGAATGGGTTATTTATTCTAAAAATGGACACTAGCGCCTACATGGCCGGAGCGGGGGAGGGGCGGGGGGGGGAGGGGTTACAACCAGGTACAAGGTCAAGGGCGCGTCCGGCCGCCGCCCCGCGCTCCCCTACAGCAACTACAACCGGACCCCAGGACACACGAAACGACTGACGGGGGAGAACAAGGCCGCGGGTTCCTCCCTCCCACCCCCAGGGCGGGGGCGTCGTCTTTTTTTTTTTTTTTTTTTTTTTAATTCTCCTCAAAAAGGGCTTTTTTTTTTTTTTTTAATTATTTGTCGAACTCTTCCCCCCTCCCCTGAAAAAAAAAAAAACAACCACCAAAAAAAAAAAAAAAAATTACACCTGAAATCGCTACTTGGTCGGACTGACAGCGCTGCGGCAGTTGTTTATCCCCAAAACAAAAAAAAAAAGGATATTTTTTTTTTTTTTTGACATTTTTAATGATTATTAATTTTTTTTGGTCATTTTTGTTTTATTTAAAAAGGACTCTATAGCTTCAAAGTTAGTTCTGTTCTCCCTGACTTCCTCACCCCGATTCCCACCCCTCCCTTTTTTTTTAAATTTATAATTTATTTATTATTTTTTTTAAATTCCAGGGGTTTTGTCAGCGGTGGCCTCGTTTGGGTGGAAAAAATGTGGATGGGCAGCGCCGGGGGGATTTAAAAAAAAAAAAAAAAAAAACCACCAAAAAACCCAAACGGCAAACTGAATCAAAAAAACAAATATCCAGCCAAATTTAAAAGCAGAAATAGTAAAAATAAAAATTAAAAAGGAAATTAAAAAAAATATTACCCCCCCGAAATTAAAACAAAAAAAGAATTAAACTGAAACAAAAAAAGAAAAAAACAAAATTAAAACAAAAAAGAAAAAAACAAAATTAAAACAAAAAAGAAAAAACAAAATTAAAACAAGAAAAAAACAAAATTAAACAAGAAAAAAACAAAATTAAAACAAAAAAGAAAAAAACAAAATTAAAACAAAAAAAGGAAAAAACAAAATTAAAACAAAAAAAGGAAAAAACAAAATTAAAACAAAAAAAGGAAAAAACAAAATTAAAAACAAAAAAGAAAAAGTTGAAACAAAAAAGGGCAAAAATTAAAACAAAAATTTAAAACAAAATGAAAAAAAATTGAAACAAAAATGGGCAAAAATTAAAACAAAAATTTAAAACAAAATGAAAAAAAATTGAAACAAAAAATGGGCAAAAAATTAAAACAAAAATTTAAAACAATGAAAAATGAAACAAAGGGCAAAAATTAAAAAAAGGGCAAAAATTAAAACAAAAAATTTTTAAAACAGAAAATGAACAAAGATTAAACCAATTAAACCAAATTATTAAAATAAAAAAATTAAAGAAAAATAATAAAAAAAATAATTAAAAAATCCAAACCAAAAATAATCAAAATAAAAATCAAAAATCAAAAAAAAATCGAAAAATCAAAAAATCAAAATAATTAAAAAAATAAAAATAAAAATAAATTTAAAAATAATAATAAAAAAAATCAAAACACCCCCAAAAAAATAAAAAAAAAAAAAAAAAAAAAAAGACTTCTGGAGGAGTGTTTCAGTGCCGAACAGCGGCGGGGGGCGGGGGGGCACACCCGGCCTTGGGGGATCAAACCAAACCCCAAAGCAGTCCAACACCCGACGCCCAGCCCCAAACCCCCCCGCACCCCCCCACTTCTCCCTCAGGGACCCCCCCTCCCCGCCGCCTCCCCCCTCCCCAAGCACTAATTAACAAGGGGCCCCCCCCCCAGCGCTAATTAACTAACGAGGGGCGAGCTCCCGCAGAAACCCTGAGAAATTCTCCTTCTCTTCCGCTACGGGGAGGGGCGAAAAATTATTTTTTTTTTTTAAAGGGGGGGCCCCCACACCCCCTCCCCTTTTCCCTTCTCCGCTGCCTATTAAAAATAATTAAAAAAAAAAAAAAACCAACCAAAAGACGAGGTCCCGAGGCCACTGATGATTTTTTTTTTTTTTTTTTTTTTGTGTTTTTTCAGGGAAATTTAATAACGGGGGGGGGGGGGGGGCGACCAGGGAGGAAAACAGAGTGAAGGGAAGAGGAGGGGGGCGGGGGGGGGGGGGGGGGGGCACAGAATTTTTTTTTTTTTTTTTAAATTTTTCAGCACCTTCTAGCAAAACTTCCCCCCCTGAAATAAACCAAGTGCTGGATTTGTTGCTTTTTTACCCCAAAATTCCCCCCCCCCCGCCAAAAAAAAAAAAATTTTTCCACCCCGCCGCCGCGTCACCTGAAGGGAAATCAGCCAAGTCAACAATTCACCGTTTCGCCTGGTCCCACCCCAAAATAACACCACCACCCCCCCCACGCCCCCCCCAGGGTGGTTTTTTTTTTCTATTTTTTCCCAAATTTGCGTTTTTTCCTCCCCAACCCAAGCCCTGCTCGCAGGGTGGGGGCCGATGCTCCTTCTCTTTCTCTCTCTCCGCACACATTTGGATTACAAATCTCTAACTAGTTTGAAATGTTTTATAGAATAAGACAATATTTTTTTTTTTTTTTTTCAACAAACTTTAAAAAAAAATTTACAGTTTTCTTTTTGTCCTTTTTTTTTTTTTTTAAATTTTTTTTTTCCCGCGTGTTTTGTGTGTGTTTTTTTTTTTTTTTCTCCCCTTGCGGTTTTATTTTTTTTTCCTTCCATTTTTTTTTTCCCCGCCCTCCCCTCTTTGTTTCCTTTTTTTTTTTTTTAATGTTTTTTTTTTGTTTTTTTTTTCCCTCCCACCCCCCCATCCCCCCTCCCCAGCCCTGTTTCCATCGGTTGTGTTTTGGGAAGTGGTGCCCCCCCCCTCTGCGGTTTCGGGGGGGCGGAGGGTTGGGGTTCACCGGTACCCTTGGTAGCCGTAGTAGTTCCTGTAGTATCGGTCTCTGTCCTGGTAGTAATTTTGCCACTGGAAAAAAAAAAAATTAAAAAATTAAAAATAAAATTTAAAAAAATTAATTTTTACTGGTTAAACTGGGGTGGGGGCGATAAACTCCCGGCCCCCCTGGTTACCTCCCGGTTGTACTGCCGGTAGTAGTCCCGGTATCTGTTGTAGTCGTAGTCCCGTCCGTAAAACCGGTCGTAGTCGCCCCGGTAACGGTCGTAGAAATTACGGTAGCCCTGGGGGGGGCGGAGAAAAAAAAAAAAAAAAAAAAAAAAAAAAAAAAAAAAAGAGTGAGGGGTTGTGGACCCGGCCACGAGGTGTTTGGGCCACTAAGTCAGGCCCTGGGGTCGATAAATTAAAGGATTTTGGCCACCAGCTCGGGCACCCGTTGATGTGTTTTGGCCACCCGTTTATTTTGGCTACCAAATTATCTCGGCTACCATCCTGGGCACCCGCTTATTTTGGCTACCAAATTATCTCGGCTACCATCCTGGGCACCCGTTTATTTTGGCTACCAAATTATCTCGGCTGCCATCAGGCACCAGTTTATTTTTGGGCAAGCATTTATGTATTTTGGCTACAATCTTGGGAACTAATTTATCTCGAGCACCAAATTATTCTGGCTACCAGCATGCATTTATTTTGGGCACCCATATATTTTGGCTACCAATTTATTTTAGTCGCCACCAGGCATTAATTTCTTTTGGGCACCCGTTTATTTATTTTGGCTACCATCCGGGGCACCCGTTCATCCTGGGTGCCAAGTTCCTGTGGGTACCAAACTGCAGCAGAATATTTTGGCCACACTCTTGGGTATCAATATAATTTTGGCCACCAATTTCTCTTGGCCACCATCTCAGACACCCCTTTATTTCACACCCCCATTTATTTTGGCTACCATCTCGGGCACCAATTTATCCCAAGCACGTAACTATTCTAAGTGCCCATTTATTTGGGCTATCGCCCATTTATTTTGGCTACCAAATTGTTTCAGCCACCATCTTGGGCACTCCCGTATCTTGGCTACTAACCTATTTCAGGTGCCACCTTGAACTTTTTTTTTTTTTTTTTTTTTGGGCCCCCAGTTGCTCACTTTGGACTCCTCTTTGCCCACTCTGGACTTCCAGTTACCCACTTTGGACCCCCAGTTGCCACCTCAGGACCCCCAGTTGCCCACCTCAGGACCCCCAGTTGCCCACCTCAGGACCCCCAGTTGCCCACCTCAGGACCCCACTTACCACCTTTGGACCCCCAGTTGCCCACCTCAGGCCCCCAGTTGCCACCTTTGGACCCCCAGTTGCCACCTTTGGACCCCCAGTTGCCCACCCCAGGCCCCCAGTTACCACCTTTGGACCCCCAGTTACCCACCCCAGGCCCCCAGTTGCCCACCCCAGGGCCCCAGTTACCACCTTTAGACCCCCAGTTGCCACCTCCGGACCCCCAGTTGCCACCTCCGGACCCCCAGTTGCCACCTCCGGACCCCCCAGACCCTTTCCCAGTCACCCCCAGGAGCCAACACTTCCCTACCAAGATGAATTTTCCACCCTGGCTCCCTCTTTTTTAGCCCCCCCTCCCGCTTAATAAAGAAACGGCTCCAAACTGGGGTGAAACACACCAAAAGTGGGGTGAAACGAAACAAAATTGGGGTGAACCGGGCCAAAAGGGGGACTCACCCCTCGGTTTCCAGGCTGTCCCCAGTACTGCTGCTGCCCGTAGACGCGATTGTCGTAACCTCGGCGCTGCCCGACTGGAGGGGGGAGAGAGAACACACAATGCAGCGGGGTGCGTGTGAGAGGGAACCCCCAAAGCGACAGAATCGGGGGCTGGAAGGCCCCAACTCGCCCCGTTTTCCCCCCGCTGGGCCTCACCGTAGCCCTGCCCGCGGTTACGGTTCTGGCGGTTGCGTTTGTTGCGGTTGTTGCGGCGGTTCGCTCGCTTCTCCGAGGGCGGGAGCAGCTTCCGGGCCTCCTCCTTGTACTTGGTGACCAGGGGCTGCGCCTCCTCCTTGCCCAGCTCCCCGTAGATCACCTCGTCCAGGTAATCGTTCTTCTCCGGCAGCGAGTAATTAGCTGCGAACGCAATTAACGGCGAGACGGAGCCTTGAGGGAGCTGCCGCCGCCCTCGGCCTGGGGCTCCGCAAAATGGCGGCCAGGCCTCAGCAAAGCGCGACCCGGTGGGTCCTTCCCCGCCGACTCCCCCCGGCCCCGATCCCTCATTTTTTCACCCCGAAGTGTCGGGTTTTCTCTCAATCCTGCACTTTTTTCCCCTCAATCCCTCGTTTATTCCGTTCGGTCTGTTGGGTTTTCCCTCAGTGCCGCACTTTTCCCTCGCTACCCGGCGCTTTTTTCCCGCCCAATCTGTTGGTTTCCCCCCCAAATCCCTCCATTTTCCCCCAATCCCTGAAATTTTTCCTCAAATTTCCCCCCCAAATCCCTCCATTTTCCCCAATCCCTGAAATTTTTCCTCAAATTTCCCCCCCAAATCCCTCAATTTTCCCCCAATCCCTGAAATTTTTCCTCAAATTTCCCCCCCAAATCCCTCAATTTTCCCCCAACCCCTGAAATTTTTCCTCAAATTTCCCCCCCAAATCCCTCCATTTTCCCCAATCCCTGAAATTTTTCCTCCAATTTTCCCCCCAAATCCCTCAATTTTCCCCAATCCCTGAAATTTTTCCTCAAATTTCCCCCCCAAATCCCTCCATTTTCCCCAATCCCTGAAATTTTTCCTCAAATTTCCCCCCCAAATCCCTCCATTTTCCCCAATCCCTGAAATTTTTCCTCAAATTTCCCCCCCAAATCCCTCAATTTTCCCCCAATCCCTGAAATTTTTCCTCAAATTTCCCCCCCAAATCCCTCAATTTTCCCCCAATCCCTGAAATTTTTCCTCAAATTTCCCCCCCAAATCCCTCAATTTTCCCCCAATCCCTGAAATTTTTCCTCAAATTTCCCCCCCAAATCCCTCCGTTTTCCCCAATCCCTGAAATTTTTCCTCAAATTTCCCCCCCAAATCCCTCCGTTTTCCCCAATCCCTGAAATTTTTCCTCAAATTTCCCCCCCAAATCCCTCCATTTTCCCCAATCCCTGAAATTTTTCCTCAAATTTCCCCCCCAAATCCCTTAATTTTCCCCCAATCCCTGAAATTTTTCCTCAAATTTCCCCCCCAAATCCCTCAATTTTCCCCCAATCCCTGAAATTTTTCCTCAAATTTCCCCCCCAAATCCCTCAATTTTCCCCCAATCCCTGAAATTTTTCCTCAAATTTCCCCCCCAAATCCCTTAATTTTCCCCCAATCCCTGAAATTTTTCCTCAAATTTCCCCCCCAAATCCCTCAATTTTCCCCCAATCCCTGAAATTTTTCCTCAAATTTCCCCCCCAAATCCCTCCATTTTCCCCAATCCCTGAAATTTTTCCTCAAATTTCCCCCCCCAATCCCTCCATTTTCCCCAATCCCTGAAATTTTTCCTCAAATTTCCCCCCCAAATCCCTCAATTTTCCCCCAACCCCTGAAATTTTTCCTCAAATTTCCCCCCCAAATCCCTCCATCTTCCCCAATCCCTGAAATTTTTCCTCAAATTTCCCCCCCAAATCCCTCCATCTTCCCCAATCCCTGAAATTTTTCCTCAAGTTTTCCCCCCCAAATCCCTCAATTTTCAACAATCCCTGAATTTTTTCCTCAAATTTTCCCCCCAAACCCCCCAGTTTTTCCCCTCAGTGTCACTCTCCCCCCAATCCCACACTTTTTTCCCCTCCATGTTATTTTTTCCCCACCGATCTCTGGGTTTTCCTCCCCAGTCTGTCGGTTCTTCCCCCTCACTCCCACACTTCTTTCCCCCAATCTGTCTGGTTTTTCCCCAATTCCACTTTTCCCCCAACCTGTGGGATTTCCCCCCACGATCCTGCCCTGTTCCCCTCACTCCCACGCCTTTCCCCACCAATCTCACGTTTTTAACCTCAAAAAGGTTGAGTTTTTTCACTCAACCCTGCCCCTTTTTTCCCCTCAACCTGCTGGTTTTCCCCCAATTCCACACTGTTCCCCCCCCCAATCTATCTCCCCCTTTCCCCCCCCAAATCTCCCCCTTCCCCCCCCCCCAAAATCTCCCCCTTCCCCCCCCCCCAAAATCTCCCCCTTCCCCCCCCCAAATCTCCCCCTTCCCCCCCCAAATCTCCCCCTTCCCCCCCCCAAATCTCCCCCTTCCCCCCCCCAAATCTCCCCCTTCCCCCCCCAAATCTCCCCCTTTCCCCCCCCAAATCTCCCCCTTTGCCCCCCAAATCTCCCCCTTTGCCCCCCAAATCTCCCCCTTTGCCCCCCAAATCTCCCCCTTTGCCCCCCAAATCTCCCCCTTTGCCCCCCAAATCTCCCCCTTTGCCCCCCAAATCTCCCCCTTTCCCCCCCCAAATCTCCCCCTTTCCCCCCCCAAATCTCCCCCTTTCCCCCCCAAATCTCCCCCTTTCCCCCCCAAATCTCCCCCTTTCCCCCCCCAACCCCACCTTTCATTTCCAGCATGACGGACTCGGGCACGTCCTCCCCTTCGGCCTCCTTCCTCAGCTCCAGCCTCTTCTTCCAGTCCTCCTCGGGGGGGACGATCACAACCACCTTCCGCGCGAAGCCCTTGAAGGCCAAAAGCTTCCGCCGCTGCCCCGAGTTGTAGACGTTGCACTGGGGGCGGGAAAACCCAACGAGTGTTGACGCCTCCACAGGGGGAAGGATTTTGGGGCGTTTTGGGTTGTTTTTTTTGTTTTTTTTTTTTTGTTTTTTTTTTTGAGGGTACCTGGTCGAGAATGAAGTTTCTCTTGGCTCTGGGCGCGATCTGAACCAGCTTGCTAAGGCACTGAGCAGCTTGCTGGATTAACTGGTCTCTGCTCTTGGCGTCCAACTCTTCCACCTCCGGGCCCTTCGTCTGGGGAGAAAAACCACAAAATTTAGACAGTTTGGGGACCCGCTGTTAATTCTACGTTAGGAGCAGCTTCTAGGAGACGTGGGAAGAAGCTAAAACGAGAGGAAATGCCCCCAAAATGCACCACGGGGAGGGCGGGGGCTCACCCGCATCTGGTGGAGGACGGTTTCTGTCCCCAGGATGTTGAAGCGTTTCTCCCGGTTCTCCCGGCCGTGGGTCTGGGCCCACTGGGTTTTCCCCGAGCCCGGCAGCCCCACCATCAACAGAACCTGCAAAAACAGGCCAAAACGCCCCAAAAAAGCAGCCAAAGGTGAGGCAGGAGGTGGGATTCCCAGCAGGGAAGGTGCGGAGGGGGCTGAGGGGGGGGCCCTCACCTCACACTCCTCTGTGGTTTTTGGGGGCAGCGGGGTGCGGACGCGGTCCTCGACGGGGACAGAGTGGATGAAGACGAAATCCTCCGGAACGGGGTAAAAAGGTTCTTCTTTTTGCCCAAAATTGAGCTCCACCACGCAGTTTTTGCAGAGGACGTGGGGCAGGAGGGCTCGGGTGCCCAGGGAACCCTTGTCGATCTGGAAAGCCGCCCCCAGCTCCTCGCCGTTCTTGGAGAAGGAAAGTTCCACCAGCTCCTCGCCCTCGAAATTCTGCGCCACGAACGACGTCGCCAGCGCGGGGGGGGGGGGAGAAAAAAAAAACAACAAAAAAACAACAAAACACCACGTTTGGCCCCGTTATTCCCACCCCGCCTCCTCTTATTCCCTTTTTCCTCTGCCATTATCACCCTTCTCCTTCCTGTTCCTCCACATTTCCTCTTCCTTTTTATTTTTTTTTTGCGTTTCCTCCATTATTTCCGACCCTTTTTTTGCCTCCCACCGTTCCCCATTTCCCCCCTTACTCTCCATTTTTCCCTTTTTCCCCCCTTATTTCTCCTTTCCCCACTATTATTTCCTATTTTTCTCCCCCGTTATTCCCCCATTTTTAATATCATTCTCTTTTCCCGTTATTCCCCAGTTTTCCCCCCATTATTCCCCAGTTTCCCCCCCATTATTCCCCAGTTTCCATTAGTCCTTATTTCCCCCCAATATTCCTCATTTCCCCCCCTGGTTATTCCCCATTTTTCCCTATTTCCCCTCATTTTTTCCTTCACCCCCCCCCCCCTATTCCCCATTTTTTCCCTCCATTATTCTCCATTTTCCCCGTTATCCCCCATTTTTCCTCACCATCGTTCCCCATTTTTTCCTTCCCCCCCCATTTCCCCTCACTAATCCCAATTTTCCCTCCATTTCCGTTATTCCTCATTTTTCTCCTCCATTATTCCCCAGTTTTCCCATTTCCCCTCCATTATTCCCCATTTTCCCCCATTATTCCCCATTTTCCCCCATTTCTCCCCCCACTATTCCGTTTTTCCCCCCCCATTATTCCCCACTTCTCCATTATTCCCCAATTCCCATTTTTCCCTTCCGTTGTTCCCTATTTTTCCCTTTTTCCCCCATTTCTCCCCACCACTGTTCCCCATTTTTTCCTTTTTCCCCATTTTCCCCCCATTTCCCTCTGTTATTCATTTTTCTCCTCCATTATCCCCCATTTTTCCCACTTCCCCTCCGTTATTCCCCATTTTTCCCTTTTTCCCCATTTCTCCCCCCGTCACTCCCCATTTTTCCCTTTTTCCCCCCGCTATTCCCAGCGCCCCCCCTCCTCTCACCGCAAAGCAGCCGATGACGTCGTTCTCCCCAAAACTTTGCCCGAATTCCTCAAACCGCCCGTTTTCCACTTTCAGCCCCCGCCCGTCGTAGCCGTAGGAGAACTCGTCCTCCCCTGCAGCACAAACCCCCGCGTTAGGCTCCACGGGGAGGGGGGGGGGCACAGGGACACCTCTGACGGGTTTTGGGGGGAAACGGGGCGTTACCGAGCTGCGAGTGCGAGAAATCCACGGACCAGCCCACGCGGAAGAGGGGAACCTCGGCGCTGCCCTCCTTCACTGGGAGGTACTGGGACACCTGCGGGGAGCGGGACACGGGGATGTGGGGAAGGAGCCACGCGCCACCGGGCTGCTTGGGCCCATTTCCCAGAGCCGGATCGTTTGGGCCCATTTCCCAGAGCCGGATCGTTTGGGCCCATTCCCCAGAGCCGGATCGTTTGGGCCCATTCCCCAGAGCCGGATCGTTTGGGCCCATTCCCCAGAGCCGGATCGTTTGGGCCCATTCCCCAGAGCCGGATCGTTTGGGCCCATTCCCCAGAGCCGGATCGTTTGGGCCCATTCCCCAGAGCCGGATCGTTTGGGCCCATTCCCCAGAGCCGGATCGTTTGGGCCCATTCCCCAGAGCCGGATCGTTTGGGCCCATTCCCCAGAGCCGGATCGTTTGGGCCCATTCCCCAGAGCCGGATCGTTTGGGCCCATTCCCCAGAGCCGGATCGTTTGGGCCCATTCCCCAGAGCCGGATCGTTTGGGCCCATTCCCCAGAGCCGGATCGTTTGGGCCCATTCCCCAGAGCCGGATCGTTTGGGCCCATTCCCCGGAGCCGGATCATTTGGGCCCATTCCCCGGAGCCGGATCATTTGGGCCCATTTCCCAGAGCCGGATCGTTTGGGCCCATTCCCCGGAGCCGGATCATTTGGGCCCATTCCCCGGAGCCGGATCGTTTGGGCCCATTCCCCGGAGCCGGATCATTTGGGCCCATTTCCCAGAGCCGGATCGTTTGGGCCCATTCCCTGGAGCCGGATCATTTGGGCCCATTCCCCGGAGCCGGATCGTTTGGGCCCATTTCCCAGAGCCGGATCGTTTGGGCCCATTTCCCAGAGCCGGATCGTTTGGGCCCATTTCCCAGAGCCGGATCGTTTGGGCCCATTTCCCAGAGCCGGATCGTTTGGGCCCATTTCCCAGAGCCGGATCGTTTAAACCCATTTCCCAGAGCCGGATCGTTTAAACCCATTTCCCAGAGCCGGATCGTTTAAACCCATTTCCCAGAACCGGATCGTTTAAACCCATTTCCCAGAGCCGGATCGTTTGGGCCCATTTCCCAGAGCCGGATCGTTTGGGCCCATTTCCCAGAGCCGGATCGTTTGGGCCCATTTCCCAGAGCCGGATCGTTTAAACCCATTTCCCAGAACCGGATCGTTTAAACCCATTTCCCAGAACCGGATCGTTTGGGCCCATTTCCCAGAGCCGGATCGTTTGGGCCCATTTCCCAGAGCCGGATCATTTGGGCCCATTCCCTGGAGCCGGATCATTTGGGCCCATTCCCCGGAGCCGGATCGTTTGGGCCCATTTCCCAGAGCCGGATCGTTTGGGCCCATTTCCCAGAGCCGGATCGTTTGGGCCCATTTCCCAGAGCCGGATCGTTTAAACCCATTTCCCAGAGCCGGATCGTTTAAACCCATTTCCCAGAGCCGGATCGTTTAAACCCATTTCCCAGAACCGGATCGTTTGGGCCCATTTCCCAGAGCCGGATCGTTTGGGCCCATTTCCCAGAGCCGGATCGTTTAAACCCATTTCCCAGAACCGGATCGTTTAAACCCATTTCCCAGAACCGGATCGTTTGGGCCCATTTCCCAGAACCGGATCGTTTGGGCCCATTCCCCAGAGCCGGATCGTTTAAACCCATTCCCCAGAGCCGGATCGTTTAAACCCATTTCCCAGAGCCGGATCGTTTAAACCCATTCCCCAGAGCCGGATCGTTTAAACCCATTTCCCAGAGCCGGATCGTTTAAACCCATTTCCCAGAGCCGGATCGTTTAAACCCATTTCCCAGAACCGGATCGTTTAAACCCATTTCCCAGAGCCGGATCGTTTAAACCCATTTCCCAGAACCGGATCGTTTGGGCCCATTCCCCAGAGTGAAAGCACTTGTGCCCATTTCACAGAAAATACACACTTTGCTGCACAAATGCAGCATTTAAGCGCCAGGGAAGGCCCCGGTGCAGCGTTTGCCCCCCAAATTTAACCAGTTCCCCCCCCCGCCAGGGCACAGGACCCACGTTAACAGCCCCGATGCTGCTCGCACAACACTTTTAGCTTTTAAACGCGCCGCGTCCTCCCGCCGTTAAGCCCAGCTTAGCAAACCCAGCCCCACGCTCCCCACAAACTGTTTGTTTCAGGGATTCTCCACCCCCCTCTCCCCAAAACGGAGGGACTGGAGCACCCCGACACCCCCCCCCCCACACCAAACCTTCGCCTCGAAGCAGATTTTCCCCTTGGTGACGCCGTGGGTGCTGCGGGCGCCGGACCAGAGGGACGGGAACTTCTCAAAAAAGAGCGGTTGCCCCCCGTAACGGTCTTTGCTGGCTTTGAAGTGAAGATCAGAAGTATCTGGTAAATAAA
The DNA here is from genome assembly GCF_965140245.1 of Athene noctua. Taxonomy (NCBI): domain Eukaryota; kingdom Metazoa; phylum Chordata; class Aves; order Strigiformes; family Strigidae; genus Athene; species Athene noctua. The sequence goes on along the minus strand of NC_134068.1, from coordinate 1,565,109 downwards.
AAAAAAAAAAAAACCACAAATTGTTAATATCCGAGGGAAATAAAATGAGTTGTTAGTGCCAGTAGCCTGGCGGCCAGGAGAAGCCCCCGCGTCGGCTTCTCCGAGCGTCCCAACCACCCGGGTGCTTCAAAAATCTAAAAAATACCATTCCCCCGTCCCTAAAAATGCCTGAAATCCCCCCAAATAACAGCAGCGATTTGAGGTAGGGTGTGGCTCGTCGCCTGCCCACGTACAGGTGTCCAGAATAACGACGGTTTCGTCATCTTCTCCTTCTCGTGGTTCTTCCTCCGGAGGCGGCGGAGACTTGGAGCTGTGAAAATTAATAAAAAAATTAAAATTTAAAGAAAAAAAAAATAAAATAAAGGTGGGAAGATCTGAAACGGGGAAAAAAAACACGTGAGGGACAAGGATCAGCCCCCGACCCACCGGCTGTTGTAGGCTTCCTCACGGAACTCGTAGTAGGCCCGGCCGTGCTCATCCTTCTCGTCCCGTTGTCTCTTGACGCCTCTTCGCTCCCCGTCGGAACCGGCCGGTTTGGATTTGTCGTCCTCGTCCGCTGCCGGGGGCAAAGGGAAAAAGGAAAAACGGCGTCAGGTTTGACCAAAAAAAAGAGGAAAACCACCCAAAATTCAAGCTTGAGGTTTGGTGGTTGTCGCCTGTCCGGGAGCGTCTCCGGTAAAATTCAAATTATTGAATGTTTCAAAATTCCGCGTCGAAGCGGCCCCAAATTGTTCGTGGGAACGTCCCAAAATGATTCAAAATGCCCCGAGTTATTCTTCGAAGCACCTCAAAAGGATTCAAAATGTCCTAAAATGATTCAAAACGCCCCAAAATGATTCTTTAAAATGCCTCAAAATCGTTCAAAACGCCCAAAATGATCCTTTGAAGCGCCCCAAAATGATTCTTCCAAACAGCCCCAAATCCTTCTTCAAAACCGCCCAAAATCATCCTTCGAAGCACCTCAAAACGGTTCAAAACTCCACAAAAATTATTCAAAACGCCCAAAACGATTCTTCGAAACACCTCAAAATCATCTGAAACGCCCCAAAACCATCCTTCAAAATGCCCAAAATGATTCAAAACGCCCCAAAATCATTCTTCAAAATGCCCAAAATGATTCAAAACGCCCCAAAATCATTCTTCAAAATGCCTCAAAATTCTTCTTCAAAGCGCCCTAAAATGATTCAAAACGCCCAAAATCCTTCGAAGCACCTCAAAACGGTTCAAAACGCCCCAAAAATTATTCAAAACGCCCCAAACGATTCTTCGAAACACCTCAAAATCATCTGAAACGCCCCAAAATCATTCTTCAAGATGCCCAAAATCACTCAAGAGCCTCAAAATGATTCAAAACGTCCCAAAATCATTCTTCAAAATGCCCAAAATCACTCAAAAGCCCCAAAATGATTCAAAATGCCTCAAAATTCTTCTTCAAAATGCCCCAAAATGATTCAAAAGCCCCCAAATGATTCAATATGCCTCAAAATTCTTCTTCAAAGTGCCCTTTGAAATGCCCCAAATTATTCTTCAAAACTCCTCAAAATGATTCAAAACGCCCAAAATCATCCTTCGAAACACCTCAAAACGGTTCAAAACTCCCCAAAAATTATTCAAAAAGCCCCAAACGATTCTTCGAAACACCTCAAAATCATCCGAAACGCCCCAAAACCATCCTTCAAAATGCCCAAAGTGATCCAAAATGCCCCAAAATCATTCTTCAAAATGCCCAAAATCACTCAAAATGCCCAAAATGATTCAAAACGCCCCAAAATCATCCTTCGAAGCACCTCAAAACGGTTCAAAATGCCCCAAAAATTATTCAAAACGCCCCAAATGATTCTTCGAAACACCTCAAAATCATCTGAAACGCCCCAAAATCATCCTTCAAAATGCCCAAAATCACTGAAAAGCCCCAAAATGATTCAAAATGCCTCAAAATTCTTCTTCAAAGCTCCTCAAAATGATTCAAAACGCCCAAAATCATCCTTCGAAGCACCTCAAAATGGTTCAAAACTCCCCAAAAATTATTCAAAAAGCCCCAAACGATTCTTCGAAACACCTCAAAATCATCCGAAACGCCCCAAAATCATCCTTCAAAATGCCCAAAATCACTCAAGAGCCCCAAAATGATTCAAAATGCCTCAAAATTCTTCAAAGTGCCTCAAAATCCTTCAAAGCCCCTCAAAATGATTCAAAACGCCTAAAATCATCCTTCAAAATGCCCAAAATCACTCAAAAGCCCCAAAATGATTCAAAATGCCTCAAAATTCTTCTTCGAAGTGCCTCAAAATCCTTTGAAATGCCCCAAAATTATTCTACCAAGTGCCCCAAAATGATCCCGCAAAGCGCCCCGAAATTATTCTTTAAAATGCCTCAAAATCGTTCAAAACGCCCCAAAACGCTTCTTCGGAGGATCATTTTGGGGCGCTTCGAAGAAAACTCACCCAAATGATTCAAAACGCCCCAAAACGATTCTTCGAAGTGTCTGAAAATGATTCAAAACGCCCCAAAACGATTCTTCGAAGTGTCTGAAAATGATTCAAAACGCCCCAAAACGATTCTTCGAAGTGTCTGAAAATGATTCAAAACGCCCCAAAACGATTCTTCGAAGTGTCTGAAAATGATTCAAAACGCCCCAAAACGATTCTTCGAAGTGTCTGAAAATGATTCAAAACGCCCCAAAACGATTCTTCGAAGTGTCTGAAAATGATTCAAAACGCCCCAAATTTATTCTTCGAAGCGCCCCAAAATGATTCAAAACGCCCCAAATTTATTCTTTGAAGCGCCCCAAAATGATTCCAAATGCCCCAAATTTATTCTTCGAAGCGCCCCAAAACGCTTGAAAGCGCCCCAAAACGATTCTTCGAAGTGTCTGAAAATTATTCAAACTGCCCCAAAACGCTTGAAAGCGCCCCAAAACGCTTGAAAGCGCCCCAAAACGCTTGAAAGCGCCCCAAAACGCTTGAAAGCGCCCCAAAACGCTTGAAAGCGCCCCAAAACGCTTGAAAGCGCCCCAAAACGCTTGAAAGCGCCCCAAAACGCTTGAAAGCGCCCCAAAACGCTTGAAAGCGCCCCAAAACGCTTGAAAGCGCCCCAAAACGCTTGAAAGCGCCCCAAAACGCTTGAAAGCGCCCCAAAACGCTTGAAAGCGCCCCAAAACGCTTGAAAGCGCCCCAAAACGCTTGAAAGCGCCCCAAAACGCTTGAAAGCGCCCCAAAACGCTTGAAAGCGCCCCAAAACGGGGCAGAAGCGAGGGCGGGGGTGAGGAGGCGCCGCCGTTTGCCACGTGTCGGCCACGACGCCCCGATCTCGGGATCCCAAAATGCCCCAAAAACGGGGTTTCGGGGCAGTTTTATAGCCCCGGGGGGGGGTGTGTGTTAGAAATCGCCGCCACGCTCTAAAATCCCTGAAAAAAAATTTTAAAAATTCGCTCAGATTTTCATCCCGCGGGGTTAAAGTCGGGTTCGATGTCCGGTGGTTAATTAATAACAGGAAAAGCAAAACCGTTAACGAGGGCGAAGACCTGAGGCGGCCTCTCGATTCTGGGCTGGAAACGAGAAAAACACTCTGCAAAATTTGTCAATTCACGAGCAAAAAAAAATAGAAAAAACCCAAATCTCCACGTTTTCTTTCATTTTCCCGACCCAAAAGCGGAAATTTTTCAACCACGAGCACTCGCACCCAATCCAAAGGAGAATTTTGGGGTCGTTTCAGGAAGATTTTTGCCCCAATCCGGGTGAAATCACTCCGCAGCCGCACGTCCTCCTCCACCACCAAAAATATTGGGGAAAAAAAAGGTTTTTTTGTCCCTTTGATTAACACTAACCCCCCCCCCGAGGCCTGGTCAATAATTTTAATTTCCCACCCGCCTCCGTCGCTGCCCAATATTCAGAGAAAAACTAATTAAAAAAATCAATTAATTCCCTATAAACAACCGTCTGCAGGAAACTCCCAGCGCAACTTTTTCCTGGTTGTCGCTGGAAATAAAAGTTTTTAAAAGCTGATTTTTATTTTTTTTCCTTTTTTTTTTTTCTTCTTCCCCCCCCCTCCTCATCACGCGACTCGGAAAATGAAACCGATTCCTATTTCCACCGCGACGCCCCGACACCGGCAGCGAGGAGGAGGAGGAAGGACTCAACGCTCGGTTTTGCGGCTTCCCAGGGGCCGCTGGTTGAGATTAAAACGCGAAATTTTTATTATTTTTTTTTTTTTGGGGGGGGTAGAGCTGAGGGCAACAGACCTCCCCCCTCCAAAATTTAAAAAAAAAAAAAAAAAGCGTCTGGGAATGGGGAATGTGTGGAAATAACCTGAATTTTGGGGGTGAAGAGCGGCGGGACAAAGCGGGGGGGGGTTTGGGGAGCGCCGGGGGGGGGTTTTGTTGTTTGGTTTTTTTTTTTTTTCCCGGGGGGGGGGATAAGAGCGGGACAAAGCGGCAGAGCCACGAGGGGGTGAAGCGCCTCGGGGGGCTCCCGGCCGCGGTGGGATGGGGTAAGGGGGGGCAGGATGGGGGTTCCCCCCCGCCCCGGTGCTCACCGGCCTGGGCTCCTTCCTCCTTGGCCTCGGCGGCGGCGGCTTCGTCCCCGCTGGGTCCCTCCTCCGGCGGCCTCTCGGCTCCGTTCACGCCGCTCCCGGCGCCCTCGGGGCCTTCAGGCTCCGGCTCCGGTTCCGCCACCGGTTGCTCCTGAGGCGGCGGCTGTTGCTGCTGCTGCGGCGGCGGCGGCTCCTCCGCGGCGGCCTCCGCCTCCTCCTCCTCCTCCTCCTCCTCCGGGGGGCCGGGCTGGGCCGCCTCCGCCTCGCCGGGGGCCGCCGCCGCTACTCCCGCCGCGGGTCCGGCCGCCTCCTCCTCATCCGCCAGCAGCGCTTCCTCGTCTTCTTCCTCCTCCTCCTCCTCCTCTTCCTCCTCCTCCTCCTCCTCTTCCTCCTCCTCCTCGCCTCCCCCGCCGTGATGATGCGCCGTGGGGCCACCGGCCGGTCCCGCTTCCCCGCTGCAGGCCCCGGGCCCGGCCGGGCCTCCTCCTCCTCCTCCTCCTCCTCCTTCCTCGGGTCCAGCCGCCAACATCTCGGCGTCCAGGGCCTCCTGCAGCCGCTGCGCCAGCTCCACCTTCAGGCCGCGGGAGTCCAGGCCGCGGCGGCCCAGCTCGGCCCGGAGCTCGGTCACCTTCAGGCGCTTCACGTCCATGGCGGCGGCGGCGGCGGCGGGGAGGAGGAGAAGGGGGGAAGGGGAAGGGGGGGGGGGGGGGAGGGAGGGAGGGAAGCGGAAGCGACGGGAGCGCTGAGGCGGCGGCGCCGAGGCCCGAGCGGCGGCAGCGGCGGCGGGCGGGGGGTCGGGCCTAGGCCCCGGGGTGGGGAAGGGAGAGGGAAGAGGGAGGGGAAGGGGAAGGGGAGGGGGGGGGAAAGGCGGGGCCTGCCCGACGGGAAAGCGCCGAGGCCGGTGGAGAGAGGGGAAGGGGAGGGTGGGGAGGGGGGAGCGAGCACGGCGGGCCCGGCCCTCCCCGCTGCTGCCCGCCCCGCTGCCTGCTCCCGCCGCCGCCGCCGCCGCCGCCACGAACCCGCCGGCGCCTCACGACGCCCCCGGCCGCCGCCTCTGCGCACGCGCCGCCGCTCCCCGCGCAGCCGCTCCCGCCGCCCTGCGCACGCGCGGGACCGCCCCCTTCCGGCGCACGCGCGCCGGCTCGGCCCCGCCCCTCCCCTCCGCTGCATCTGCGCCACACGGCTCATCTCCCCTCCCCCCTCTCTTCCCGCGGAGGTTAATTTTCTGATTGGTGAGGAGGGGACCAATGGGAAAGAGGAGAGGGAGGATTCTGCCTAGAGACGGGGAAAAGGTGCTTTGCGATTGGGCGGAGGGAGGGTGGGAGGGGGGGAAGAGGAGGCCGGCGGCGGGCTCCGTTTCCCGCCGGCTGGCTCGCGGCGGCCATTTTGTTTCGGTGCGGGGAGAGCGGGGGAGGCCGGGACGGCGCTAAAAAGCGGGCGGGAGGGCCTTGGCGGCAAAAGTGGACGTTGTTTTATGTTGGATTATTGATTTTTTTAAAAAAAAAAAAAATTGGGAGCGGGCGGAGGGGCGCGGGCAGAGGCGGGGAGGAGCAACGGGGGAATGCGGGATGGAAATGGCGGGGCCGCCAAAACACCGCCCCGGGCTGTTCGTTCCCTCACAGAAAGCGATTTATTTTAACAAATTCGGGGTTTTGGGGGGAATACACGCTTTGAGCAGAAAAAAAAAAAGCACCGATTCTGCCGAGTTTGACGCCAAAAGCGCCGCAGGGTTTGAAAGGGGGAGATGCCCCCTCCCAAGGGGCGGCCCTTGGGGACGCGGCGTCGGCCCCGGGAGGGGGGGTGGTGGTGTGTGACCGGTACCGGCTTCCCCGGGGCGGGGGGAGCGGCGGGAAGAGGCTCCCGGTCCGGTCCAGCCACCCCGAGGGGTCCGGGACCGGGACGTGGTACCGGGCGGGTGGCGGCGGAAGCGGCCGCAGGCGCGTTCGGCCCAAAGGCCCCGCGCGGAACCGTCCCGGCGGCCCCTGCGCGCGCGGGGGGCGGCTCGTTAGCATAACCCCGCCCACGGAGCGCCGCCTCACCGCCCAAGGGCTTCGCGACGCGGTTTGCATAAACCCCGCCCCCAGCACGCTTATTTGCATCCCAGGCCACGCCCCTCTCCCAGCCAGCCCCTCCCCGCGGGGGGCGGCGCCGGTTCTGCCGCTGCGGGGGGGGGAAAAACGGCCCGAAATCGGTTAAAAATGGGCGGGAATGGGGGAAACGGGGAGGGGGGGAACAAATAGCAGAGGCCTGGGGAAAAATGGGGAAAAAGTGAGCGAAAAGATGTGAAAGCCCCGGGGCTGGAGCGGGATTTTAAACGGGAACGCCACGGAAATCAGAAATTGGATTGAAAGAGAAAAAAATTAGATGTAGAAGGGGATTTTAAGACGATTTAAATTTTTTAAAAGATGGTTTCGTAAAGCTGAGTTTAAAGGAAGAATTTGGAAAATGGATTTAAAAGGAATTCAAGAAGCGATTTAAAAAAAGGGAGGTTTAAAGATTATTTAAAAAAAAAAAATCGTTTAAAAACAGGGTTGAGTTTCCAAAAAAAAAGTAAAAAGGGATTTAGGAAAGGTTTTTAAAAGCGGGATTTAGGAAAAGGATTTTTTAGTAAGTTTTAAAAAAGGGGAATAAAGAATAAAGGGGTTTAAAAAAAAGTTTTCAGAAAGGATTTAAGGAAAAAGGGAGATTTTTAAAAGGGAGATTGAAGGTAAAAAAGCGGTTTAAAAAGGTTTTTAAAAGGGGTTTAAGAAAAAAGGGGTTTAAAAAAGTTTAAGGGGATTTAAGAAAAGGGGTTTTAAAAAGTTTTTTAAAGGGATTTAAGAAAAAAAGGGATTTTAAAAAGTTTTTTAAAGGGATTTAAGGAAAAAAGGGGTTTTAAAAAGTTTTTTAAAGGGATTTAAGGAAAAAAGGGGTTTTAAAAAGTTTTTTAAAGGGATTTAAGAAAAAGGATTTTAAATTTTTTTAAAAGGGAGATTTAAGAAAAAAAGGGGTTTAAAAAAGCTTTTTAAAGGGATGTAAGAAAAGGGGTTTAAAAAAGTTTTTAGAAGGGATTTAAGAAAAAAAGGGATTTAAAAAAGTTTTTTAAAGGGATTTAAGAAAAAGGATTTTGAAGTTTTTTAAACGGATTTAAGAAAAAAGGGGTTTAAAAAAGTTTTTTAAAGGGATTTAAGAAAAAGGATTTTAATTTTTTTTAAAGGGGTTTAAGAGAAAAAGGTGTTTAAAAAAGTTTTAAAGGGGATTTTAAAAAAGGTTTTTAAAGGGGTTTGAGAATAAAAGGGATTTTTAAAAGTTTTTTAAAGGGGATTTAAGAAGAGAGGGTTTTTTAGATGATTTTTTAAATGATTTTTTTAAGAAAAGGGTTTCTTAAAATGATTTTTTAAAGTTTTTTTGTAACAAGCGGGATTTTTAAAAGAGAAATCATCCAAAATGAGATGAAAAAGGGGATTTAGGAAAATATTTACCAAAAAAAAAAAAAAGAGAAGAACTTAAAGAAACCGTTTAAAAAGATTGAACAAGCGCGTTTTTAAAAACAGAGAATTAAAAATTTTAAAAATTCCCAAAGAAAATGGCGATGGGATGGGGGGGGGGGGGGCGCGCGCGGCGCCTTTTCCCGCCAAATCCCCGGCCCCTGCTCTGGGGGGGGTGTGGGCGGGTCTTGGTGCCCGCCCCGCGCATGCGCGTCCCCCTGGCCCCGCCCCTCCCCTTCCCAGCGTCCCCCGCGGCCTATTTAAGAGCGCGGGCGGCGCCGTTTCGGCCATTTTGTGGGCGCCGCTGCCGGTGGTGGGTTCGTGGGGACGATCGCTGCTCCGTGAGCCGGGGGGGGGGCGCCGCGCTCTGAGCGCTCGGGGGGGGTGGTTTGGGGGCCTCGCTCACCGATTTTCCCTCACCCGCGCGGCTCCGCGTGGCCCCGCCGCCTCCTCTACCCCCCCCCACCTTCCCGCCGCCATTTTGTGGCGCTCTGAGGCGATCGGTTTCTCCCGCCAGCGGGACCCGTGTGTGTGTGCGCGTGTGTCCCCCAATTTTTTTTTTTCGGGGGGGGGGGGCCCTTTCGGTGATGAATCCGTTCACAGACCTGAACTGACCGAGGTGTGAAGCTCCCGACGGCTCTGAGGAGAGCGGCCTCATCCCGGCGGGGGCTGGGGGGGTGGGTGTGCTGCAAAAATACTAATTTTTATTCACTTCCCATATTTTAACTTTATTTTTCATTATTTTTTAGCTTTTTCGTTTTCACCATGTCTGGTCGGCTTCAGGTAAGTTGTTTTATTTTTAAATTTTCTATCCAAACTCTTTCATTTGACCCCTAAATCCGTGCTGCCGGGATGATCCCACCGAACTCTCTCTTTCCGACACCCCCCTGGAGAAAAATCCCTCAGGTTCTGAGCGGCACTAACACCCGCGGGGGAGTGTTGGGGGGGGCTGGTGGTACATTTTGGGGTGTTTTTCCTTTCTCCCCCCCCCTCACATCCCCTCGCTGTTCCGTGACGAATGACAACGACAAGCATATGGCTGAGGGACCCTGATGCCACTTTCCCGCTGAGAACTGGCGAGCGTGGGGGGGGGGAAAAACCTTTCATCACCTTCTAATAATCCTTATTTTCCCCCCCACAAATATTTTAATATTAATTTTTATTCATTTTTCTCATTTTTTCCAGCCTGCGGGGGGGAAACTCGCAACTTTTCACCCCCCCTGACTCCCTCCCGCTCGCAAACCATCAGGATTTAACCCCAAACTCGAAGCTGACGCCCCCCCCCCAAATCCTCGTGGGGGTCTTCCCACGCAGGTAAGACCCCCCCCACGCCGCTTATGTGTCCCCCCCCCGAGTCCGAAAAGATGAATTATTGGGCTGGACGACGCGAGTCTAATGGCAGCTCCGAGTTACCAAAGCCCTGATCGGACCCCCCCCCCCCAAAAAAAAAAAAATAATGACCCGTGTGGGGGGGTCCCACGTGTTTCTCACCCTCCTCACTGAGCTTTTTTTTTAAATTTTTATTTTTTTATTTTTATGTCCCCGTTTTTCTCCGCAGCCGGTGAGTTCCCGTTACCGGCCCCCCATGAGGAAACCCCCACGCGTCTGACCCCCCCCCGACCCATCACCAGAACCTGTCCAAGGTTGAACCCACTGGTGACAGCGGGGGGGGGACAAGAGGACGCCTCGTCCCGAGTGGACGGTCTGAGGGGGCCGTGGAGGGGGGGGGAGGCTGATTCTAGGGACCCCCCCTTACCCCCGAGACCCCAAATTCATCCCGAAGGGATGAATTTGGGGTCTCGGGGGTAAGTGGGGGGGTCCCCAAATTTCGCGTGTGTGTGGTTTTTTTTTTTTATTCCCCCCCCCATGTGGGCGTGATGACCCCACTCAGGAATCTCGTTCGGCTGATCGCTCCCTGCTGAACACCCCATGGCTGACCCGGGGGGGGGGGCCCGGCAGAATAATTTGGGGGACCCCCCCTTGCCCTCCCCTTTAACCTCAGGGTGTCTTTAACCCCCCCCTTTTTTTTTTTTTTAATTTTGGATCCACAGGTCACGCAGTGGGACCCCCCCAGGTATGTGATAATTTTTTTTAACCGGGGGGGGTGTGTCCTTTTTAATATAACCCCCCCCCCAATTTTAGTGATGAGATAACCTAGCTCACTTTGACCAGCGTGAAAACACCCACAAATCCCTGAAAAATTGGGGGGGGGGGGGGGGGCCGCGAGTTGGTGGGTTTGGGGGGGTCCCCCAAATATTTTCTGACACCCCCCCCTTCATAAAAAAAAAATTAAAAAATTTTATGGTGTCCCCACAGGTGAATGGAGAGGCTGGGGGTGCTGAGGTGAGTGTGGGGGGGGGTTGGGGGGTCTGGGGGGGGGTTTGGGGGTCCGGGGGGGGTTTTGGGGTGTCCCCCCCCCTTGCCGAGGATGAAGCGATATCGCCCCAGGCTGATCCCCGTGACTGATCGATCTCCTGAGGCACCTTGGGGCGGGGGGGGCGCGGAGTTTCCCGGGGGGGTTTTTTGGGGGGGCTAATTCTCACCCCACCCCATTTTTCCTTCCCCCCCCCCCCTCCCCAGTGCCGCCTCCAGCGCTGCCGAAGATTCGTTGTGGATGAGAATAAAGAAATTGTCATTTTTGGTTGAAAAAAAACCCCGAGTTTGGCCTCAATTTGTGTGTGGGGGGGGCAGGAGGGGGGTGGGAACGGGGCTGAGTCGCTCTTAAAGGTGTTTTTTTTTTGCTTTTTATTTTATTTCTAAAAACACCCTTTTTTAAATCTTTTTTTTCAATCTTCCAAACGTTTTTCCTAAAAGTTTTTTTTCTGATAGTTTTCTAAATATATTTCAGTCCCATTTCTGCAATTTAAAAGCTGATAAAATTTTTCTTTAAATTACCATTTTTAAAAAAACATTCTGATAAAATAGTTTAAAAATGACCATTTTTAGAAAAACCTGATAAAATATTTTTTGAATGACCATTAAAAAAAGCTGATAAATTTGTTTTTAAATGACCATTTTTAAATGCTGATAAAATCTTTTAAAAAATGACATATTCTGATAAAATATTTTTTAAATGACCATTTTTAGAAAAAATTCTGATAAAATATTTTTTAAATGACCATTTTTAGAAAAAATTCTGATAAAATATTTTTAAATGACCAAATTCTGATAGAATATTTTTGAAATGACCATTTTTAGAAAAAATTCTGATAAAAATATTTTTGAAATGGTCAGTTTTAGAAAAAAAGCTGATAAAATAGTTTAAAAATGACCATTTTTAGAAAAACTCAAAATTTTTTAAAAACGACCGTTTTTTTAAAAAAAATGCTGATAAAATTTTTTTAAATGACCCTTTTTAAATACTGATAAAATTTTTTAAAAATGACAAAAAAATATCCTGATAAAATATTTATAAATGACCCTTTTTAGAAAAAATTCTGATAAAATTTTAAAAATGACCATTTTTAGAAAAAGCTGATAAAATTTTTTTAATGACCGATTTTTTAAAAAATGATTTTAAATGACCATTTTTAAACATTCTGATAAAATTCTTAAGATGACAATTTTTAAAAACTGATAAAATATTTTAAAATGACCCTTTTTAGAAAAAAATCTGATAAAATATTTTTTAAATGACCATTTTTAGAAAAAAAGCTGGTAAATTATTTTTTTAATAACCATTTTTTAAAAAATGCTGATAAAATTTTTTTAAAGTCACCATTTTTAAACAAATTCTGGTAAAATTTAAGATGACAATTTTTTTAAAAATTCTGATAAATTTCAAAACCGACAAGTTAAAAAAAATTCTGATAAAAATTTTTAAAAATGTCCTTTTAAAAAAGGCTGATAAAATTTTTTTTAATGACCATTTTAAAACAAAAATGCTGATAATAAAAATGACCATTTTTTAAAAAAATCCTGATATTTTTTAAATGACCATTTTAAAAACATGATAGAATTTTTCCAAAATGAACATTTACCAAAAAATTCTGATATTTTTTTTTTAAATAACCATTTTTTAAAGTCTGCTTTTGAAACCCTCTTGAAAAAACATACTCCTTTAAAAAACCCTTTAAAATCCTGTTTAAAAAAATGAATTTTTGAAAAAAAAATTTTTTGAAATCTGCCCTTTCCAAAACTTTTAAAAATCCTCTTTTAAAACATTTTAAAATCCATTTTGAACTTTTTTTTTTTTAAAAAAAACCCCTCTAAAATCTCCAAATCCCCCTTTTTGGTTAAAATCACTTTTTAAATTTTTAAAATTTTCCCCAAATTTAACTTTTTCCTTTCAATTTCTGATTTCCGTGGCGTTCCCGTTTAAAATCCCGCTCCAGCCCCGGGGCTTTCACATCTTTTCGCTCACTTTTTCCCCATTTTTCCCCAGGCCTCTGCTATTTGTTCCCCCCCTCCCCGTTTCCCCCATTCCCGCCCATTTTTAACCGATTTCGGGCCGTTTCCCCCCCCCCCCCCCCCGCAGCGGCAGAACCGGCGCCGCCCCCCGCGGGGAGGGGCTGGCTGGAAGGGGGGCGTGGCCTGGGATGCAAATAAGCGTGCTGGGGGCGGGGTTTATGCAAACCGCGTCGCGAAGCCCTTGGGCGGTGAGGCGGCGCTCCGTGGGCGGGGTTATGCTAACGAGCCGCCCCCCGCTCGCGCAGGGGCCGCCGGGACGGTTCTATTGAGCCGCGCCGGCTTCCACCGGAAACACGTGACGCCGCCCTTCCGGCCCACCCGGAAGTGCCTGTGCCCGAGCACACAAAATGGCGGCGGGCACTCACGTGTGGGTGGGCGCCGAGACCGGCGTGTTTAAAGGTGCGGGGGGGGCGCCCATGGGTGCGGGGGGGGCACCGCTGGCGCCCCCCGTTTATTTATTTCCCCCCCCCCAGGCGTGAACCTGCGGAAGAAACGCGCCACCAACTACGCGCCGGGCGCGGGGCCGAGCCGCGGGGCCGCGGCCTGTGCCCTGTGCTGGGGGGACGCGGCCGAGAGCGAGGTGAGAGCGGCTCCGGGGGGGCGCGGGGGGGGGCGCGGGGGGGTTCCGGGGTGTCGCTGAGCTCCGTGACCCCCCCCCAGGTGCTCCTGGGCTGCCGCGATGGCGCCGTGCGGCGCTTCAGCACCGACAAGGGGAAATTCACGGAGACGCGGCTCGGCCCCGCGGGGGAGGGAGCGTTCTGCGGCCTGGCGGTGAGCGGCAGGTACGGGGGGGGGGGGCGTGGGGGGGTCCCCAAAACCCTCGGGGCCCCCCCCAAATGTGTGTCCCCCCCCCTCAGCTCCATCATCACCTGCGTGGAGTCGGGGCTCGTCCGCGTCTGGCGGGAGGGAGAGACCGAAGCGGTGAGTGGGGGGGCGGGGGGGGGGGTCTGTCCGTCCCCCCCCTCGGTGCCGGTTCTGCCCCCGGGCCCGGTCACCCCCCCCATTGCCCCCCCCCCGTTCCTGCGGCTCCTTCCCATCTTCCAGTTCCCCCCCCATTCCCAGTTCCCCCCCCATTCCCAGTTCCCCCCCCATTCCCAGTTCCCCCCCCATCCCCATGTCCCCCTTTCGCCGTTCCCAGTTTCTCCCCCTATTCCCAGTTCCAGCCCCCCTATTTCCCAGTCCCCGTTTCCAGTTGCCCTCATCATTCCCAGTGTCTCCCTCACTCCCAGTTCCCCAGTCCCCATTCCCAGTCCCCCCTCGCTCCCAGTGCCCCCCCCAGCTCCCCCCTCGCTCCCAGTGCCCCCCCCAGTTGCTCCCTCGCTCCCAGTGCCCTCCCCAGTCCCCCCCTCGCTCCCAGTCCCCCCCCCAGTTCCCCCCTCGCTCCCAGTCCCCCCCCCAGTTGCCCCCTCGCTCCCAGTGCCCTCCCCAGTCCCCCCCTCGCTCCCAGGTCCCCCCCCAGCTCCCCCCTCGCTCCTAGTCCCGCTCCCAGTCCCCCCCCAGTTGCTCCCTCGCTCCCAGTGCCCTCCCCAGTCCCCCCCTCGCTCCCAGTCCCCCCCCCCAGCTCCCCCCTCGCTCCCAGTCCCCCCCCCCAGCTCCCCCCTCGCTCCCAGTCCCCCCCCCCAGCTCCCCCCTCGCTCCCAGTCCCCCCCCCCAGCTCCCCCCTCGCTCCCAGTCCCCCCCCCCAGCTCCCCCCTCGCCCCCAGTCCCCCCCCCAGCGCCCCCCCGCTCCCGGCCCCCCCGGCGCTGACCCGCTGTCCCGCAGCCCCCCCGGCGCTGGCGGCGGGGGGTCCCTGTGCCGCATGCGCGCGGCCCCCTCCCTCCCGCAGCGCCTGGCCACGGCCGGGCGGGAGAACGCGCTCAAGCTCTGGACCTCCAGCGCCCCCGGGAGCCCATTTTCCGCGCTAAAAACGTAAGTGGGCGCCCCCCGCCCCCCCTCAGCGCCCCCCCCCCGAACCCCTAAATACCCCCTGACCCCCCCACTTTGTCACACCCCCCCCCCCCAAGGTGAGGAACGACTGGCTCGACCTCCGCGTCCCCGTCTGGGACCGGGACCTCCAGTTCCTGCCCGGCTCCCAGCAAGTCGTCACCTGCACGGCCCACGCCCAGGTGGGGGGGCCCGGGGGGGGTTTTGGGGGGACCCGGGGAGGGTTTGGGGGGCCCGGGGGGGGTCCTGGGGGTGTTGGGGCTCCTGGTGACACCCCCCCCCCCCCGGGTTGTTTCCAGGTGCGGCTTTACGACCCCGCGACCCCCCGGCGGCGCCCGGTGCTGGAGGCGACGTTTGGGGAGGCGCCGCTGACCGCCCTGGCGCTGCCCCCCGGGAACACGTCGGTGGAACTGGGCAAACTGGGAAGACTGGGAGGGGGTTTGGGGGGTTGCTGGGAAAACTGGGAGAGGTTTGGGGGGCTGCTGGGAAAACTGGGAGGGGTTTGGGGGGTTGCTGGGCAAACTGGGGGGACTGGGAGGGGTTTGGGGGGCTGCTGGACAAACTGGGAGGGGTTTGGGGGGGCTGCTGGGAAAACTGGGAGAGGTTTGGGGGGCTGCTGGGAAGACTGGGAGGGGTTTGGGGGGTTGCTGGGAAAACTGGGAGAGGTTTGGGGGGCTGCTGGGAAAACTGGGAGGACTGGGAGGGGTTTGGGGGGCTGCTGGGAAACTGGGAGGGGTTTGGGGGGTTGCTGGGCAAACTGGGGGGACTGGGAGGGATTTGGGGGGCTGCTGGACAAACTGGGAGGGGTTTGGGGGGGCTGCTGGGAAACGGGGGGGACTGGGAGGGGTTTGGGGGGCTGCTGGACAAACTGGGAGGGGTTTGGGGGGCTGCTGGGAAAACTGGGAGAGGTTTGGGGGAGCTGCTGGGAAACTGGGGGGGACTGGGAGGGGTTGGGGGGGCTGCTGGACAAACTGGGAGGACTGGGAGGGGTTTGGGGGGCTGCTGGACAAACTGGGAGGACTGGGAGGGGTTGGGGGGCTGCTGGGGGAACTGGGAGGGGTTTTGGGGGGCTGCTGGGCAAACTGGGGGGACTAGGAGGGGTTTGGGGGGCTGCTGGGAAAACTGGGAGGGGTTTGGGGGTTGCTGGGCAAACTGGGGGGACTGGGAGGGGTTTGGGGGGCTGCTGGACAAACTGGAGGACTGGGGAGGGGTTTGGGGGCTGCTGGGAAAACTGGGGGGGGACAACCGACAACACAGCACACTGGGGGTGACCCTGGGAATACTGGGAGTGATTGGAGGGGGTGTGTGTGCTACTGGGTGAACTGGTTGGGACTGGGAGAGATTTGTGGGGCTGGGGGGGCGTCCCGGGGGGGTTTGGGGGCGGGGTCTGAGGCTGACTCCGCCCCATCGCCCCCCCCCCAGCTCCGTGGTGGTCGGCAGCGCCCGGGGGGATTTGGGCGTCATCGACCTGCGCCAGGGTGAGGCCCCCCCCTTCCCCCTCCACACCCCCCCACTGGGTTTTTTTGGGGTGTCCCCCCCCTCACACCCCCCCCTCTCCCCAGGGCGGCTCCTGCGGTGCCTGCGGGGGGGGGATGGGCAGCGTGGGGGGCTCCAGTGTCACCCCACCCGCCCCCTCCTCGTGTCCTGCGGCCTCGACCGCTTCCTGCGCCTGCACCACCTGCAGCACGGCCCCCCCGGCACAAGGTGACACCGACCCCCCAAACCCCAGAGACCCCCCCCAACCCCGCAGAGACCCCCCCAAACCCCGCAGAGACCCCCCCAAACCCCGCAGAGACCCCCCAAACCCCGCAGAGACCCCCCCCAAACCCCGCAGAGACCCCCCCAAACCCCGCAGAGACCCACCCCAAACCCAGAGACCCCCCCAAACCCCAGAGACCCCCCCAAACCCCGCAGAGACCCCCCAAACCCCGCAGAGACCCCCCCAAACCCCGCAGAGACCCCCCCAAACCCCAGAGACCCCCCCAAACCCCGCAGAGACCCCCCCAAACCCCGCAGAGACCCCCCCAAACCCCGCAGAGACCCCCCCAAACCCCACAGAGACCCCCCCCAAACCCCACAGAGACCCCCCCAAACCACAGAGACCCCCCCCAAGTCACTCTAGACCCCCCACCACCACCACCCAGACACCCCCCAAATCTCCCCCTGGACCCCCCCCCCCCCCCAAACCCCCCCCCACTCCCCCAGAGACCCCCCCAAATCCCCCAACCTCCCCCTCACACCCCTCAGAGCCCCCCCAGAGCCCCAACGCCCCCCAAGAACCTCCCACAGCCCCCCCCAAACCCCAGACACCCTCTTAACCCCCCCCAAGAACCCCCAAAACTCCCCAGAGCCCCCCAAACTCCTCAGACACCCCAAGCCCCCCTGAGCACCCCTAAACCATGAGGACCTCCCCCCCCCAGACCCCCCTCAAACCCTTAACACCGCCCAAACCCCCCGAACCCCTTAAGCGCTCCCAAGGACCCCCCCGAATCCCTTCAGACACCCCCAAACTCCTCACCGTCCCCTTACGGCCCCCCCAAACCCCCTCCCCAATTCCTTAAAACCCCCCAAGGCTCTTAAGACCCCCCCCCAAACCCCTCCGTATCTCCTTAACCCCCCCAAACCCATTAAGGCACCCCCAAGGCCCCCCCGAATTTTTTTTAGACTCCTCCTAACTCTATTAAGCTCCCACTAAGCCCCCCCAAAGCCCTTAAGATCTAAGATCCCTCTGGCCCCCTTAAGCCCCTCCTAAGCCCTTAAGATCCCCCTTAAGACCCCCCAGCCCTTAAGATCCTCCTTAAGCTCCTCCTAACCCCCACAACGCTCTTAAGATCCCCCTGAAGCCCCTCCTAAGCTCTTAAGATCCTCCTTAAGCCCCTCCTAAGACCCTCCAAAGCCCTTAAGACCCTCCTTAAGCTCCTCCTAATACCCCCCCAAAGCCCTTATGATCCCCTGGCCCCCTTAAGCCCCTCCTAAGCCCTTAAGATCCTCTTAAGACCCCCCCCAGCCCTTAAGATCGCCCTTAAGCCCCCCCAGACCCCCCCAAAGCCCTTAAGATCCCCCTGACCCCCTTCAGCCCCTCCTAAGCCCTTAAGATCCCCCTTAAGACCCCCCAGCCCTTAAGATCCTCCTTAAGCTCCTCCTAAGACCCCCCAAGCCCTTATGATCCCCCTGACCCCCTTCAGCCCCTCCTAAGCCCTTAAGATCCCCCTTAAGACCCCCCCCAGCCCTTAAGATCCTCCTTAAGCTCCTCCTAAGACCCCCCCAAGCCCTTATGATCCCCCTGACCCCCTTCAGCCCCTCCTAAGCCCCCCAAAAGCCCTTAAGATCCCCCTGAACCCCTTAAGTCCCCCCAGACCCCCCCAACAGCCCTTAAGATCCCCCTGAACCCCTTCAGCCCCTCCTAAGCCCTTAAGATCCCCCTTAAGCCCCTCTTAAGACCCCCCCAGCTCCCTTAAGACCCCCCCCAAAGACCTTAACACCTGCCCAAACCCTTAAGACCCCCCCAAACACCATTAAGGCCCCCCCAAACTGACACCCCCCCCCCCCCTCCCTCCAGGTTTACCTCAAGTCCCGCCTAACCTGTCTCCTGCTGAGCACCCAGAGCGACTGGGAGGTGAGGCCCCGCCCACTTTTTTTCGGGGGGGGGTGAGGAATAAAGGGGTGCCCCCCCCCCCGCCATTACCACCCTTTTGCCTCCCCCCCCTCCCCAGGCCGAGGAGTCGCCGCCCCCCCCCGCCGAGGTGAAGGAGGAGGAGGAGGGGGGGGACGAGCTGTGGGACGCGCTGGAGACCATCCCCCAGCCCCCAAAACGGGGCAAAAAACGGAAGATTTCGGGACTCGGAGGGGGCGACACCCCGAAAAAACCCCCCTGCACCCCCAAGACTCTGGGGAGGGGTTTGGGCGGGGCTAAGCCCAGAGGAGGGGAGTGACAAAGCCACACCCCCCCCCCCTTATTTATACGGTGTAAAAACGGCGATTTTCATACTGTTGAGCAGAAATGTTGGTTTTTGAGAGAAAAACGGCCTGGGTGGGAGCGAGGTCACGACAGCCCCACCCTTGACCCCTGACCCTTGACCTAACCCCTCCCTTGACCTTTAAACCCGACCCTTGAGCCTTAATTCGGCCCCTAAACCAGCCCTTAGCCCCCGGGGGCCTGGCCCCTCCCCTAGCTGCCAATCACCGCCCCTCGGCTATTTCCGGCAGCGCTCGGGCACTGTCGCCTTTTCCCCGAGTCCCTCCGCCCCGCCCTTCACTCGCTCTCCACCAATCCCCGCCCTCGCCGCCACTCGGCCCTTTCCGTCG
Organism: Athene noctua; assembly: GCF_965140245.1. NCBI lineage: Eukaryota > Metazoa > Chordata > Aves > Strigiformes > Strigidae > Athene > Athene noctua. The sequence goes on along the minus strand of NC_134068.1, from coordinate 1,546,473 downwards.
CTGCTCGGCTCGCCCCGCCCCTCGGCTACTTCCGCAGCGCTCGGGCACTCCCGCCTTTTCCCCGAGTCCCTCCGCCCCGCCCCTCGCCCGCTCTCCACCAATCCGCGCCCTCGCCGCCACTCGGCTCTTTACGCCACCGCTCGGCTATTTCCGCCCCCCCGCCCTACAGAACCGCCCTCAGGCAGCGCTGGGCTCCCCGCCTCTAATCCCTGACCCCAAAACCCCCCTAATTAACCCCAAAACCCGCTAATTAACCCCCAATCCCCCCTAATTAACGCTAATTACCCCCTTTTCTCCCCCCAGCGCTCATTAACAGCCCCACCAGCCCCTCAGGGACCCGCCTCAAGGGCCCGTTTCCCCCCAAACCCCTTCAAATCCCTCCCTGAACCCCCCTCAACCAAAAAACGCTAAAAATTATCAACCGAAAGCCCCAAAAGCAGGGAAATGGCCCCAATTTCGGTGCCGTTTACTGAGGCCGAGGGCTCAGGAGTTGGCGTAGGGCTCAGGAGTTGGCGTTGGGGCCTTTTTTCTTGCCGAAGCCGGGGACGACGTTGACGAAGCGGCGGTTGTACTGCATGCGCCGCTTGGCCCGCCCCGTCTTCTTCTTTTTCTTCTCCTGCTTGGCCACCTGAAAAAAAAATTAATTATAAAAAAAAAAAAGGGGGTCGGGGGGGGTCCCCAAAACCCTGAGAGTCACCCCAAAGCTGTGAGGAGCCCCTTAAATCGGGGGGAAAACGGTTAAATCCTCACCTTGGGGGTTTGGCCCCTCACTTTGCCGGCGCGGGCGAGGGAACCGTGGACTTTCCCTGGAAGAGGGAAATTTTAGAGGGGGGGGGGGGGGCTTGCGTAAGTTTGGCTCGTTAAGGTAACGAGGCACATGTTAATTAGTGCCCCCCCCATCAAAACGTACCCCCCAGGAGGCGGGTGGAGAGCTCCAGGGTGGTGAATTCGGGGAGGGGGCTGCACCCCAACACGGCGTCATCGTCCAGGGGGGTCCCGGCCAACAGCAGCACTTGGTCCTGGGGGGGGACACCCGCCAGCGCCGCCACCCGCGCCTGGAGGGGGGGAAATGGGGTGAGGGGGGGTCAGGGAACCCCCAAAATAGGGTGATTGGGGAGGGGGGGGGGTCGTACCCCGGCTTGGGGCTCACCTTGAGTTGGGCGACGGTCTCGGCGCCGGAGACCTCGAGGGTGAGGAGGGACTGGGCGCGGATGAAGAGCTGCATGGTGGGCTGGGGGGGGCACGGGGGGGTTAAAGGGGTCCCCGCTTGTAGGGGAAAAAAGGGGGGGCACTGCTTTTAGAAAAAAAAAAAGGGGGTGCAGGTTTTAGAACAAAAAAAGGGGGGACCCCCAGAAAAAAAAGGAGGGGAGGGTTGTTACTGCTGCCCCCCAGCTTGTGAAGCGGCCCAGGGTGGAACATGTGGGGCTCCAGCCCCCCCCCAACTGTTTTGGGGGGGTGTTGGGGGGCCAGGGGGTGTTTGGGCAGGCACCCCCCCCTCCCCCCCCCCCGCCAAACTCCCTCTTGCCCCCCTCTAACCTTCAGCCTCAGGGTTTCCCCCCCCCGACAAGGCCTTGGGGACCCCCCTATAACCCCACACCCCCCCCCGAGGCTCCCCCAAGGCCTCAGGGACCCCCCCTGCTCCCCTAAAACCCTCAAGCCCCCCAACCCCTCCACCCCCTCCATACCCCCCCCCCCAAAAGCCTCCCAGTGCGTCTCCCCCCACCTAAAGTCCCCTCAAAGCCCCCCGCAAACCCTCAGGGGCCCCCCCTCAAACCCTCCACACACCCCCAAATCCCCTCAGGGCCTCCCCAAGCCCCCCAGTAACACTCCAGGGCCCCCCCAAACCCCCAATAACCCTCTGTACCCCCCCAATCCCTCAGGGCCCCCCAATATCCCTCCAGAATCCTCCAAAGCCCTCAGGGCCCCCAATAACCCTCCCGTACCCCCCCAGTCCCCTCAGGGCCCCCCAATATCCCTCTAGAATCCCCCAAACCTCCTCAGGGCCCCCCAATATCCCTCCAGAATCCTCCAAACCCCCTCAGGGCCCCCAATAACCCTCCGTACCCCCCAGTCCCCTCAGGGCCCCCCAATATCTCTCCAGAATCCCCCAAACCCCCTCAGGGCCCCCAATAGCCCTCCATACCCCCCTCAGATCCCTCAGGGGCCCCCCCATCCCCTCAGGGCCCCCCAATATCCCTCCAAATTCCCTCAGGCCCCCCACACCCCCCCAGGCCTCGCATATCGCCTCAGGGCCCCCCACAAACCCCCTCAGATCCCCCCCAAACCTCCCAATAACCCCCAGATCCCCCCTATCCCCTCAGGGCACCCCAAAACCCCGCCAATCCCCTCAGGCCCCCCCCCCGGCCCGCGCCTCCACCTCAGCGTCTCCTCAGCGATCGGCAGCGCGCCGCGGAGAGAGCGACTCTGCGCATGCGCCGGGCCGTGGAGGCGCGCTGACGTCACGCGTACGTGCGGTGCGTGCGTGTTGATGCCGCCGCTAGGGAGTTACCAAGATGGCGGCGAGTGCTGGCAGCCGGGAGGGGTGGGCGGAGCCGGAGGGGTCGCCGTGGCAACGTCAGGACGGGGCGTGGCTATAAAGGGCCAATGAGCGCGGTCTGCCTTAGATTGACGGCGGGGGCGCGGTATGAAAAGATCGGTAGGCGGGGCCTGTGGTACTAAAGTGACGGTGTGGGGCGTGACTCTAACAGTGGGCGTAGCCTGCGTTAGAGTGACAGAGGGGGCGTGGCTATAAAGGGCGACGGGGCGGGGCCTGCGCTATTAAAGTGACGGCGGGGCGGAGCGGTTATACATGGCCTGTGGGCGTGGTCTGCCTTAGAGTGACGGCGTGGCGTGGCTATAAGGGCCAATAGGCGGTGCCTGCGTTGGAGCGACGGGGAGGAGTGGGCGGGGAGAAGCGCGTCTTTGCGTCACTTCCGTGCGCTCAATTCCCCCCCCCCCCGTCGCCGTGGCAACGAGATGGCGGCGTCTGAGCAGAGGTGGGGGGGAGGGGGAGATCTGGGGCGGTTTTGGGGGGCTGGGGGGCGGTTTGGGGGGGGTCAGGGGGGGTCCCCGGATTCTTGGGGGTCCCCTCAAGACGTCTGGGCCCCCCCCCGGGCCCCCCCCGCAGCGCTTCGCTCTGGCTGGAGGCCCACGACGACCCCTTGGCCGGGCTGCGCTCCTTCCCCGCCTGCATGGGTGAGCGGGGGGGGGGACACACGTTTTCGGGGTGCTCTGAGGGGGGGGGGGGGTGTCCCATGGGTGGGGGGGGGTCCCGTGGGGGGGCTCCCGCATGCTTGGGTCGCCCCTGAACAGCCCCCCCCCACTTCAAATTTCTCCCAGCGCTGGCGGATCTGCATGGAGATGGGGACCATAAGGTGAATGGGGGGGGCACTGGGTGCTGGGGGGGGCACTGGGTGCTTTGGGGGGGTCAGTGGGTGCTGGGGGGTCAGTGGGTGCTGTGGGGGCACTGGGTGCTCTGGGGGGGGTCACTGGGTGCTCGGGGGGGGGTCACTGGGTGCTGGGGGGGGCACTGGGTGCTCTGGGGGGTCACTGGGTGCTGTGGGGGGGGTCACTGGGTGCTGTGGGGGGGGTCACTGGGTGCTCGGGGGGGTCACTGGTTGGTCTGGGGATCAGTGGGTGCTGGGGGGGGTCAGTGGGTGCTGGGGGGGGGTCAGTGGGTGCTCGGGGGGTCACTGGTTGGTCTGGGGGGTCACTGGGTGCTGGGGGGGGTCACTGGATGCTCGGGGGGGTCAGTGGGTGCTGGGGGGGGTCCCCCATTACTCCCCCCCTTTCCCTCCCCAGCTGGTGGTGGGGGTCCCCCAAGACCCGGGGGGCCCCGTCTCGCCGTGGTCCGGGGGCCGGAGCCGTCACGACCTTGAACTTACCCGAAGCCCCCGCGGGGGTGGGAGCGTTTGGCCCCTCCCCTTTTTGGAGGGGGGGGGCCGGGGGGGGGCAGCAGCAGCAGCAGCAATTTAGGGGGGCCCGGGGGGGCCCCCGCTTTAGTGGTGGCCGCCGGCCCCGCCCTCTACGTCTATAGAAACCTTCGCCCTTTCTATAAATTCACGTTGCCCCCCCAAAGCCCCCCCCCCTCGAACGGGACCTCTGGCTCCAAGCTGCTCAGGTGAGAAATATCGGGGTGCCCCCCCCCCCAAAAAAAAAAAAAAAGGGGTCCCTCAGCACCTTTGGGTGTTGCTGGGGTCACCCTGATTCCACACCCCCCCCCTTTGAATTTATTTTTTGGGGGGGTCACTTATAGGATCAGATCGACCCCCTGATGCTGAAGGAGATGCTGGAGGATTTGAGGTGAGGGGGGGGCACCCCAAAAAATTGGGGGGGGGGCACCCTGGGTTTCCTGGGGAGGGACACCCCAAAATTTTGGAGCTATGGGGGGGCACCCCGAAAATTTGGGGCTATGGGGGGGCACCCCAAATATTTGGGGCTGGGGGGGGGCACCTTGGGTCTCCTGGGGGTGACACCCCAAAATTTTGGAGCTATGGGGGGGGCACCCCGAAAATTTGGGGGGCTGGGGGGGCACCTTGGGTCTCCTGGGGAGGGACACCCCAAATTTTGGAGCTATGGGGGGGCACCCCGAAAATTTGGGGCTATGGGGGGGGCACCCCAAATATTTGGGGCTGGGGGGGGCACCTTGGGTCTCCTGGGGTGACACCCCAAAATTTTGGAGCTATGGGGGGGGCACCCCGAAAATTTGGGGGGCTGGGGGGGCACCTTGGGTCTCCTGGGGAGGGACACCCCCAAATTTTGGAGCTATTGGGGGGGGCACCCCGAAAATTTGGGGCTATGGGGGGGGCACCCTGAAAATTTGGGGCTGGGGGGGGTACCTTGGGTCTCCTGGGGATGACACCCCAAATTTTTGGGGCTATGGGGGGGCACCCCGAAAATTTGGGGCTATGGGGGGGCACCCTGAAAATTTGGGGCTGGGGGGGGTACCTTGGGTCTCCTGGGGGTGACACCCCAAATTTTTGGGGCTATGGGGGGGGCACCCCAAAAATTTGGGAGGCTGGGGGGGCACCCTGGGTCTCCTGGGGGTGACTCCCCAAATTTGGGGGGCTCTGGGGGGGCACCCCAAAAATTTGGGTCCCTCCTGACCAGACTGGGGGGGGGGCGCGCAGGGACAAGGGTGACATGCGGCTGACGGCGAGGTCATTGCGGTGAGTTTGGGTGCTGGGGGCACCCATGGGTGCTGGGGGGGGTCACTGGGTGCTGGGGGGGTCACTGGGCGCTATGGGGTGAGTTGGGTGCTGGGGGGGGTCACTGGGTGCTATGGGGGGCACCCATGGGGGTGCTGGGGGGGGGGGCGCTTTGGGGCCCCTGTGACATTTGGGGAACCCATGGGTGCTGGGGGGGGGGTGTGGGTGTCTATCGGCCTCGGGCTGACCCTGTGGGTGCCGGAGGGTGCCGTAGGTGCCGGGGGGGGTCAGGGTGCTGGTGGGTGCTATGGGTGCCCCCCCGCAGGCTGCTGGCGCTGCCCCCCCCCGACCTGGGCCCCTTCGTGGCGCTGCACAAGGGCGGCGCTGCACCGGCAGGTGGTGTGACCCCCCCCCTGCCCCGTGACCCCCCCCCTTGACCCATGTGATCCCCCTGACCCCGGGTGACCCCCCCTGGGCCCCCCCCCAGACGGTGGTGACGTGTCTGGGGGCGCTGCCGCGGGGGGGCCCCGAGGGGACCCCGGATTGTCCCGTCCTGGGGACCGAGGACGGCGACGTCCTGGTGCTCGACCCCGAGGCCTTCACGGTGCTCTGCAAGGTGGGGACCCCCCCCAAAATACCCCCCCCCAAAATACCCCCCCGGGACACCCCCAAACCCTCCGGGACCCCCTCGATACCCCCAAACCCCTTGGGACCCCCCGGACACCCCGACACCCCCAAAACCCATGGACCCCCCCCCGGGACCCATCCAACTCTTGAGACACCCCAAACCCCCGGCACCCCCCAAAATCCCTCGGGCCCCCCCAAAGCCCCCCGGCCCCCCCCCCCAACCCTAGAATCCCCCCAAAACTTTGGAACCCCCCCGGGCCCCCCCCCAAACCCCCTGGGACCCCCCCCCCCAAATCCTGGACCCCCCAAAACTCCCACAATGCCCCTGTGACAGTCTCACCCCCCCCACTTTCCCCCCCAGTCCCTCTGAGCCCCCCGGGTGCCCCCCCACCCTCTGGGTGCCCCCCCCAGGGCTTGCGGCAGTTGGGTGCCCCCCCCGACCCCCCCCAAGAGGTGGGTGCCCCCCCCAACCCTTGGGCCCCCCCAATCCCCCCCCCCCCCCAATTCCCCCAGGAGCACCCACTCCCCCCCCCCCCCAGTCCCTCTGGGCCCCCCGGGTGCCCCCCCCCGCCCTCTGGGTGCCCCCCCAGGGCGTGGGGGGGTTGGGTGCCCCCCCTGACCCCCCCCCCAGGGGTGGGTGCCGTCCCCCCCCGCTTTCCGTGGCGCCCCGAGGCCCCGGGGACGGGCGGTGCCGCCTGGCGCTGGCGGGACGCGACGGGACCATCTTCGGGCTGAGCCGGTGCGGGGGGGGGCCGGGGGGGGGCTGAGGGTGCTGGGGGGGGGCTGTGGGTGCTGGGGGGGGGTGTTGGGCTGGGCTTTGGGTGCTGGGGGGGTTTGGGGGGGGAGGCTGGGGGTGCTGGGGGGGTGTTAGGGGTTTTGGGGGGGGCTGTAGGGGGTGCTGGGGGGGCTCTGGGTGCTGGGGGGTTTTGGGGGGGGCTTTGGGTGCTTGGGGGGGGCTGAGGGGATATTTGGGTGCTGGGGGGGGGGGCTGTAGGGGATGTTGGGGGGGGCCATGGGTGCTGGGGGGGGGAGTTGGGGTGCCAGGAGGGTACACGGGGGGGGGGGGGGC
>NC_134068.1:1484036-1539430 GCF_965140245.1 Athene noctua | reverse complement strand
AATGGGGGGGCTGGAGGGGGAAATGGGGGGGCTGGGGGGGAAATGGGGGGGCTGGAGGGGGAATGGGGGGGTGGGGAGGGAAATGGGGGGGCTGGGGGGGGGAATGGGGGGCTGGAGGGGAAATGGGGGGGCTGGGGGGGAAATGGGGGGCTGGAGGGGGAATGGGGGGGGGGGGGGGAAATGGGGGGGCTGGGGGGGAAATGGGGGGGCTGGAGGGGGAATGGGGGGCTGGGGAGGGAATGGGGGGGCTGGGGGGGAATGGGGGGGCTGGAGGGGAGCTGGGGGGGAAATGGGGGGGCTGGGGGGGAATGGGGGGGCTGGAGGGGAGCTGGGGGGGGAAATGGGGGGGCTGGGGGGGGAATGGGGGGGCTGGAGGGGAGCTGGGGGGGGAAATGGGGGGCTGGGGGGGAATGGGGGGCTGGAGGGGGAATGGAGGGGCTGGAGGGGGGCTGGGGGGGGGAACGGGGGGGCTGGGGGGGGGAACGGGGGGGCTGGGGGGGAAATGGGGGGGCTGGGGGGGTAAATGGGGGCTGGGGGGGAAATGGGGGCTGGAGGGGTGGGTGAAATGGGCTGGGGGAAGAAGGGGGCAAAATGGGGGGCCTGGGGGAGAAAGGGGGGGCTGAGGGGGATTGGGGGGGTGAAAGATGGGGGCTGAGAGGGGGGTGAGGGGGGAAAGGGGGGGGTTAGGGGCAAAATAGGGGGGCAAGGGGGTGAAATGGGGGGCTGGGGGGGAATGGGGGGGCTGGGGGGGGAATTGGCCCCCCAATGTGTGTGTGTCCCCAACACGTGTTCCCCCCATTGTGCCCCCCAACGCGTCCCTCTGATGCGCGTGTGTGTCCCCCCCCCAACGTGTGTGTCCCCCCCCAACGTGTGTCCCCCCCCACCGTGTCCCCCCAGGCCCTGGAGCGGGCGGGGCGCCCCTCGCCCCCGGGGGCCCCCGACTCCGAGGGGGAGGAGAACGTGGGCTGGAGCAGCGTCAACCTGGCCGAGGAGCGGCAGCACCAGGACGTGAGCACCCCGAAACCCCCCGGGGCACCCCGAAAACTGCAGGGACACCCCAAACCCCCCCGCGGGCCCCCAAAAAATTGCAGGGGCACCCTGAAACCCCCCGCGGGCACCCCAAAACCCCCCGCGGGCACCCCAGAAACCCCGGAGGCACCTAAAACCCCCTGGGGCACCCCGAAAACTGCAGGGGCACCCCAAAACCCCCAGCGGGCCCCCAAAAAATGCAGGGGCACCCCAAAACCCCCCGTGGCACCCCAGAAACCCGGAGGCACCTAAAACCCCCCGGGCCCCCAAAAACTGCAGGGGCACCTAAAACCCCCCAGGGCACCCCCAAAAACTGCAGGGGCACCCCAAAATCCCCTCACGGGCAACCCCAGAAACCCTGGAGGCACCCCAAAACCCCCCGGGACACCCAGAAACCCCCCGGGGCACCCCAAAAACTGCAGGGGCACCCCAAAACCCCCCTGTGGGCACCCAAAAAACTCCGGGGTTGCCCCCAAAACCTCCAAGGGTGCCCCAAAATTTCCAGGGGGTGCCCCAAAAATCACGGGAGCACCCTAGAATCGGGAATCCCGAATCTGGGGGCACCCCAAAACCAGGGGAATCCTGAACCCGAGGGCACCCCAAAAAACGGGGGAGTCGTGAAACTGGGGCACCCTAAAAAACAGGGGGATCTTGAAACTGGGGCACCCCAAAACCAAGATGGATCCTGATACTGGGGGAACCCCAAAAATGGGGGAGTCCTGAAACTGGGAGAACGCCAGAAAAAGGGCACCCCAAAAACCGGGGGAACCCCAGAGAAGGGACGGAGAGCACCCCAAAAAGCAGAGCACTTCTGAAAATGGGGGCGTGGGGGTGCCCCTAAATTTAGGGACACCCCAAAAGGGATCACCCTGAAATTGGGGGACACCCTAAAGCTGGGACACCCCGAAAGGTGGTCACCCCAAAACCAGGGACTTGTGAAAACAGGAAGACCCCCGAAATTGGGGGCACCCTAAAACGAGGACACCCCAAAACCGGGGCCCCCCCAGAATTAGATACACCCTAAAAGAGAGGACATCCCAAAAAGGGGGGGGGGCCCAGACGTGCTGCTCTGAGTTGGGAGGTTTGGGGGGGCATCCTGGGGGGGTTTGGGGGTGCTGGAGGGGTCCCTTAAAGTGGGGGGGTCGTCTCTGAACCCCCTTTTTGCCTCTGCCCCCCCAGTTCTCGGCCTCTTCCACCACCATCCTCGACGAGGAGCCGATCGTTAACCGGGGCCTGGCCGCTGCCCTGCTGCTCTGCCAGAACAAAGGTGGGGTGCCCCCCCCGCGGATTTGGGGGGGCCATGGGGACACCCCCCCGCCCCCTAGGGTGACTTAGGGTCCTTATAGAATAATTTAAGGTCCCTACAGGGGGTTTAGGGTCACTTTGGGGTGATTTAGGGTCCCATTTTTGGAGGGGGGGGGGGGTGTGCTGTGTGTTTCCTGGGGGTTTGGGGAGTTGGTGAGTGCCCCCCCCCCCCGCCCCGAGGGGGGTTTTTGGGGGTCCCCCGGGGTGATTTGGGGTCTCTATAGAGTGAGGGGTCCCTATGGAAGGAGCCAGGGGGACTTGGAGGGGTCTGTGGGGTGATTTGGGGGCCCTATAGGGGCGTATGGGGTGAGTTGGGGGCTCTGTAGACCCATCCAGGGTGCTCGCGGGGGCTCTGTGGGGTGCTCTGGGGAATCTATGGGGCGCTTTGGGAGCTCTATAGGGTGCTCTGGGGAATCTATGGGGTGACTTAGGAGCTCTATAGGGTGCTCTGGAGAATCTATGGGGTGACTTAGGAGCTCTATAGGGTGCTCTGGGGAATCTATGGGGTGCTTTGGGAGCTCTATAGGGTGCTCTGGGGAATCTATGGGGTGACTTAGGAGCTCTATAGGGTGCTCTGGGGAATCTATGGGGTGACTTAGGAGCTCTATAGGGTGCTCTGGGGAATCTATGGGGCGCTTTAGGAGCTCTATAGGGCGCTCTGGGGAATCTATGGGGTGACTTAGGAGCTCTATAGGGTGCTCTGGAGAATCTATGGGGTGACTTAGGAGCTCTATAGGGTGCTCTGGGGAATCTATGGGGTGCTTTAGGAGCTCTATAGGGTGCTCTGGGGAATCTATGGGGTGACTTAGGAGCTCTATAGGGTGCTCTGGGGAATCTATGGGGCGCTTTAGGAGCTCTATAGGGCGCTCTGGGGAATCTATGGGGTGACTTAGGAGCTCTATAGGGTGCTCTGGGGAATCTATGGGGCGCTTTAGGAGCTCTATAGGGCGCTCTGGGGAATCTATGGGGTGACTTAGGAGCTCTATAGGGTGCTCTGGAGAATCTATGGGGTGACTTAGGAGCTCTATAGGGTGCTCTGGGGAATCTATGGGGTGCTTTAGGAGCTCTATAGGGTGCTCTGGGGAATCTATGGGGTGACTTAGGAGCTCTATAGGGTGCTCTGGAGAATCTATGGGGTGACTTAGGAGCTCTATAGGGTGCTCTGGGGAATCTATGGGGTGACTTAGGAGCTCTATAGGGCGCTCTGGGGAATCTATGGGGTGACTTAGGAGCTCTATAGGGTGCTCTGGGGAATCTGTGGGGTGACTTAGGAGCTCTATAGGGTGCTCTGGAGAATCTATGGGGTGACTTAGGAGCTCTATAGGGTGCTCTGGGGAATCTATGGGGTGACTTAGGAGCTCTATAGGGTGCTCTGGGGAATCTATGGGGCGCTTTAGGAGCTCTATAGGGTACTCTGGGGAATCTATGGGGCGCTTTAGGAGCTCTATAGGGTGCTCTGGGGAATCTATGGGGCGCTTTAGGAGCTCTATAGGGTGCTCTGGGGAATCTATGGGGCGCTTTAGGAGCTCTATAGGGTGCTCTGGGCGCTCTGCCCCCACGGGGGCTCCCCCTGACCCCTTTCCCGCCCCCCCAGGGCTGCTGGAGACGACGGTGCAGAAGGTGGCTCGGGTGAAAGCCCCCAACAAGTCCCTGCCCTCGGCCGTCTACTGCATCGAGGACAAGATGTGGGTGACGTCACCCCCCCCGTGTCACCCTGGGTCACCCCCCCGTGTCACCCTGGGTCACCCCCACATCACCCCCCAGTGCTCAGCCCGGCTGCTGCGAGGAGCAACAAGCGCTGCTGTACCACGATCCCCGTGTCACCCTGTGCCCCCTGGTGTCACCCTGTGCCCCCTGGTGTCACCCCATGGCCCCTGGTGTCACCCCGTGCCCCCTGGTGTCACCCCATGTCACCCTGTCACCCCACATCACCCCGACATCACCCCCCGCCCCCAGTGCTAAGCCCAGCTGCCGTGAGGCACAACAGCCGTGCCGTGATCCCCGTGTCCCCCGACGCCCCCCGATGTCCCCCCCAGTGTCACCCTGTCCCCCCCCAGGGCCATCGATGACAAGTACAGCCGGCGCGAGGAGTACCGGGGCTTCACGCAGGACTTCAAGGAGAAGGAGGGCTACCGCCCCGACGTCAAGATCGAGTATGTGGACGAGACCGGCCGCAAGCTGACGCCCAAAGAGGTGGGGGGACGCCGCTGCGGGGCAGGGGGGGGGGTCACTCGTGTCCTTTGACCCCCCCCCCGGTGTCCCCTGACCTCTCCCCGCGGCGGTGTCCCCTCCCCGGCGCAGGCGTTCCGGCAGCTCTCGCACCGCTTCCACGGCAAGGGCTCGGGGAAGATGAAGACGGAGCGGAGGATGAAGAAGTTGGACGAGGAAGCGGTGAGAGGCTTTTCGAGGGGGGGGGGGGGTGTGTGTAGGAAGTTTTTGGGGTCCCCCCTGGGCCCTTTGTGGGTCTTCAGCCCAATTTCAGGGTCCCTTGGGCTTCATTATGGGTCTTCAGTCCAGTTTTGGGGTCCCCCAGCCCCACTGTGGGTCTTCAGGCCGATTTTGGGGATCCCCCCAGCTCCATTTTCACCCCAATTTTGGGGATCCCCCAGGCCCCGTTGTGGGTCTTCACCCCAATTTTGGGGATCCCCGAAGTCCCGTTGTGGGTCTTCACCCCAATTTTGGGGATCCCCCAGGTCCCGTTGTGGGTCTTCACCCCAGTTTTGGGGTCCCCCAGGCCCCGTTGTGGGTCTTCAGCCCAATTTTGGGGATCCCCCAGGTCCCGTTGTGGGTCTTCACCCCAATTTTGGGGATCCCCCAGGTCCCGTTGTGGGTCTTCACCCCAATTTTGGGGATCCCTCAGGCCCCGTTGTGGGTCTTCAGCCCAGTTTTGGGGACCCCCAGGCCCCGTTGTGGGTCTTCACCCCAGTTTTGGGGTCCCCCAGGCCCCGTTGTGGGTCTTCAGCCCAGTTTTGGGGATCCCCCAGGCCCCGTTGTGGGTCTTCACCCCAATTTTGGGGATCCCCCAGGTCCCGCTGTGGGTCTTCAGCCCAGTTTTGGGGATCCCCCAGCCCCACTGTGGGTCTTTGGGCCAATTTTGGGGATCCCCCCAGCTCCATTTTCACCCCAATTTTGGGGATCCCCCAGGCCCCGTTGTGGGTCTTCACCCCAATTTTGGGGATCCCCCAGGTCCCGTTGTGGGTCTTCAGCCCAATTTTGGGGATTCCCCAGGCCCCGTTGTGGGTCTTCACCCCAATTTTGGGGATCCCCCAGGTCCCGTTGTGGGTCTTCAGCCCAGTTTGGGGGATCCCCCAGGCCCCGTTGTGGGTCTTCACCCCAATTTCGGGGATCCCCGAGGTCCCGTTGTGGGTCTTCAGCCCAATTTTGGGGATCCCCCAGGTCCCGCTGTGGGTCTTCACCCCAATTTTGGGGATCCCCCAGGCCCCGTTGTGGGTCTTCAGCCCAATTTTGGGGTTTCCCTTTGGCCCAATTTTGGGCCTTCACCCCATTTCGGCGCCCCTGAAGCCCAATTTTGGGGTCTCCTTGGACTAATTGTGGGGCCTTCACCCCATTTGGGAGCCCCTGAACCCCAATTTTGGGGCTCCCCAGATCCCTTTGACCCCCCCCCCCTTGTTTCTTGGGGTCCCTCACTTCCCCTGACACAGACAGAACCGCAAACACTTATTTTGGGGTACCCTCACTCTCCCTTTGGAAGGGATCCCCCCCACTTTAGGTCCCTCCTCCCTCCATTTGCACCCCACTTAGATTTCGGGGTGCCCCCTCCCTCCGAGGGGTCCCCCCAAACCCCCCCCTCCCACTTCCTTTTATGCAGTTGTGCAGGGGGGGGGGGGTGTAGTTTTTGGGGTGTGACATCTCCGTTATTTTGGGGTCCTGCCCTCTTTCTGGGGGGTTCCCCATTTTGGGGGAGGTCCCCCCGTTATTTTTGGGGGGGTCTCACCCCCCTTTTTTTCGTGCCGTGGCAGCTGCTGAAGAAGATGAGCTCCAGTGACACCCCCCTGGGGACGGTGGCGCTGCTGCAGGAGAAGCAGAAGGCCCAGAAGACGCCCTACATCGTCCTCAGCGGCAGCGGGAAGAGCATGAACGCGTGCGTGCTACTGGGAGCACTGGGAGGCACTGGGAGGGGGTGGGGGGTGAGCGGAGGGGGAACTGGGAATGCTGGGAAGGGATTGGGAGGGCTGGGGAGGGAGTGGGGGGCGAACTGGGAGGGATTGGAGGTGCACTGGGGTGTTACTGGGAGCACTGGGAGGCACTGGGAGGGGTGGGGGGTGAGCGGAGGGGGAACTGGGAATGCTGGGAAGGGATTGGGAGGGCTGGGGAGGGAGTGGGGGGCGAACTGGGAGGGATTGGAGGTGCACTGGGGTGTTACTGGGAGCACTGGGAGGCACTGGGAGGGGTGGGGGGTGAGCGGAGGGGGACTGGGAATGCTGGGGAGGGAGTGTGGGGCGAACTGGGAGGGATTGGAGGTGCACTGGGGTGTTACTGGGAGCACTGGGAGGCACTGGGAGGGGTTGGGGGGTGAGCGGACGGGGAACTGGGAATGCTGGGAAGGGATTGGGAGGGCTGGGGAGGGAGTGGGGGGCGAACTGGGAGGGATTGGAGGTGCACTGGGGTGTTACTGGGAGCACTGGGAGGGGTGGGGGGTGAGCGGAGGGGGACTGGGAATGCTGGGGAGGGAGTGGGGGGCGAACTGGGAGGGATTGGAGGTGCACTGGGGTGTTACTGGGAGCACTGGGAGGGGTGGGGGGTGAGCGGAGGGGGACTGGGAATGCTGGGGAGGGAGTGGGGGGCGAACTGGGAGGGATTGGAGGTGCACTGGGGTGTTACTGGGAGCACTGGGAGGCACTGGGAGGGGGTGGGGGGTGAGCGGAGGGGGACTGGGAATGCTGGGGAGGGAGTGGGGGGCGAACTGGGAGGGATTGGAGGTGCACTGGGGTGTTACTGGGAGCACTGGGAGGGGTGGAGGGAGAACTGAGGGGGACTGGGAATGACTGGGAAGCATACTGGGGGGGGACTGGGAGTGCTTGAAGGTGCACTGGGCAGTTCTGGGGGGTACTGGGAGCGGGAACTGGGAGCACTGGGATGCTGACCCCGCCCCTTTCCCCCCAGGAACACCATCACCAAGTGAACCGGCGCTGGGGGGACAGCCCCCCCCCCCCCCCCCCCGTGTCCCCCCCCGGTGTCCCCACGGGGACAATAAAGCCCTCGGGGACGGCACCGCCAGTGTCACCGCCTGTGTCACCGGGGGGGGGGGGGGGACACGGCACGAAGCCACCCCAGTCCCCCCCCCCTGTCCCCAGTGCCACCAACAGCCCTTTATTGGGGGAGCGACCCCCGTCCCCACGCCCAGGGACACCCCTCACTGGGCGGGGCACAGAGTGTCCCCACTGCCACCGTCCCCGCTGTCCCGGGGGGGCGTGGCCGTGTCCCCCGTGTCCTTGGTGTCCCCCATGTCCTTGGTGTCCCCCATGTCCTTGGTGTCCCCCGTGGTGGCCTTGCCCGTGTCGTCCTCGTTGTCACCCGCGTCGTCCTCGCTGTCACCCGTGTCCCCGCTGTCGCTCGTGGCGTCCTCGCTGTCACCCGTGTCCTCGCTGTCACCCGTGTCCCCGCCGGTCCCCACCCGGTTGGTGTTGACGAAGAGCTCCCCGTCCCCCGGGGAGGGGTGGCCGCTGTGGGGACATGGCGGGTGGGGGGGTGTGTGTCAGTGACACGCGTGGTGACACGTGTCAGCGTGGGGGACACAGTGACACGTGAAGGGGGACAGCGGGAGGTCACGCAGTGATGGGGGAACATGGGGAGGTCGGTGACACACGGTGTGGGGATGTGACACGTGTGGGGGGACGGTGGTCACGCAGTGACGTGTGTGTGGGGACACGGAGGTGACGGTGACACGTGTCAGTGTGACAACATGGGTGGCGTGTGTGTGGGGACAAGGGGAGGTCGGTGACATGTGTCAGTGCAAGGATAGTGGTCACGCAGTGACATGCGTGTGGGAGGTCACAGTGACACGTGGGGACACCACGGGAAAATCAGTGACACGTGTGTCACAGTGACACGTGGGAAGGTTGGTGACACACGTGTCAGTCTTGGTGACACACCTGTTGGTATGGGGACACAGAGGTGACACGTGTCAGTCACGCAGTGACGTGTCAGTGTAGGGACACGGGTCACACGGTGACACGTGTGGGGACGCAGATGTCACAGTGACACGTCTGTGGCGACATGGGAAAGTCAGTGACGTGTGTGGGTCACGGGGAGGTGACAGTGACGTGTCAGTGTGGGGACACGGGAAGGTCGATGGCACACGTGTGTCAGGGTCTCGGTGACACGTGTGTTGGTGTGGGGACACGGGGAGATGACACGTGTCGGACTTGGGCAGCATCATGTCTGTGGGGACACGGGTGACAGTGACACGTGTGTGGGGACATGAGGTGACAATGACACGTGTCCACGTGAGGACACAGGTCACACAGACGTCAGTGTCGGGACACAGGTAACACGGTGACGTGTGTGGGGACACGGGGAGGTGACAGTGACACGTGTCAGCATGGGGACACGGGAAGGTCGGTGACGTGTGTCATGGTCTCAGTGACACGTGTGGGGACAGGGGGAGGTGACGGTGACAGTGACACGTGTCAGCACAAGGACATGGGATACAGGGTGACACGCGTGTGGGGCCAAGGGGAGGTCACACAGTGACGTGTGGGTGTGGGGACACAGGAAGGTCGGTGACACGTGTGTCAGGATCACGCAGTGACACGTGTCAGGGTCACGCAGTGATGTGTCGGTATGGGGACACGGGTCACGCAGTGACATGTATGAGTCATGCAGTGGCATGTGGGGACACCAGGAGGTCACATGGTGACGTGTGTCAGTGCAGGGACACAGGAAGGTCGGTGACACGTGTCATGGCTCATGTGATGATGTGCATGTGGGGGACACAGGGAGGTGACAGTGACACGTGTCTGTGAAGACACAGATCACAGAGTGACACGTGTGGGGGGACACAGAGGTCTGAGTGACACGTGTCAGTGCAGGAACATGGGAGGGTCGGTGACAACACATGTCAGGGTCTGTGACACGCATGTAGGGAAACAGGGAGATTGGTGACACCCATGTCAGGGTCTGTTACACGTGTGTGAGGACACGGGGAGGTCAGTGACGTGTGGGGACATGGGGAGGTTGGTGACACACATGTTAGGGTCTGACATGCGTGTGAGGACACGGGGAGGTGACAGTGACACGTGTGGGGACGGGGAGGTTGGTGACACACGTGTTAGTCTGACACGTGTGAGGACACAGGGAGGTCAGTGACACATGTGGGGACATGGGGAGGTTGGTGACACACGTGTCAGGGTCTGTGACACACGTGTAAGGACATGGGGAGGTCAGTGACACGTGTTGGGACGAGGAGGTTGGTGACACACGTGTCAGGGTCTGTGACACACGTGTGTGAGGACACGGGGAGGTCAGTGACACGTGTTGGGACGGGGAGGTTGGTGACACACGTGTCAGGGTCTGACACGCGTGTGAGGACACGGGGAGGTCAGTGACACGTGTTGGGACGGGGAGGTTGGTGACACGTGTCAGGGTCTGTGACACACGTGTGTGAGGACACGGGGAGGTGACAGTGACACGTGTCAGTGCGAGGACACGGATCACACGCGTGTGGGAGGTCGCAGTGACACGTGGGGACACGCGTGTGGGCGCAGGGGTGATGGGGTCAGTGTCCCCTCCCCACCCCCTTAAACCCCCCCAATTAACAACAGCCACGTGACCCCCCTAATTAACATCTCCAGGTTACTGTTCCTGCCATTAATCCCCCAATTAACACCCCCAATTAACCCCAACCATGTTACCCCCTTAATTAACACCCCCAGGTTATTGCTGCCCCATTAATCCCCCCAATTAACACCCCCAATTAACAGCAGCCATGTTACCCCCCTAATTAACACCCCCCAATCATTGCCTCCCCATTAATCCCCCCAATTAACACCCCCAATTAACAACAGCCCTGTTACCCCCCTAATTAACACCCCCCAATCATTGTCTCCCCATTAATCCCCCCAATTAACACCCCCAATTAACAACAGCCCTGTTACCCCCCTAATTAACACCCCCCAATCATTGTCTCCCCATTAATCCCCCCAATTAACACCCCCAATTAACAACAGTCCTGTTACCCCCCTAATTAACACCCCCCAATCATTGTCTCCCCATTAATACCCCCAATTAACACCCCCAATTAACAGCAGCCATGTTACCCCCCTAATTAACACCCCCCAATCATTGTCTCCCCATTAATCCCCCCAATTAACACCCCCAATTAACAACAGTCCTGTTACCCCCCTAATTAACACCCCCAGGTTATTGCCCCCCCCCATTAATTCCCCCCCCAATTAACAGCAGATACATTACACCCCTAATTAACACCCCCAAATTATTGTCCCCCCAATTAACCCCCCTAGGTTATTGCCTTCCCCTTAATACTCCCCCAATTAACGGTCCTAATTAACACCCCTAATTAACATCACCCCCATTCCCCCCCTAATTAACACCCCTAATTACTGCTCCCCCTTAATACCCCTTGTTTCCCCCCAATTACCCCCCGCTTGTTCTTGCCCCCATCACCCCTAATTAATTCCCCCTTATTACCTCATTAACACACCCTCGCTCCCCCCGCTAATCACCCTCACTAATTACCCCCTCGTTAACACCCCGTTTTATTGCCCCCCCCAACACTTACCCCCTGAACACCCCATTTTGCCCCCCCCAAATTATTGCACCACCCTATTAGTCGCCCACCTCCTCACTCAATTACCACCCCCCTAATTAATTAACCCCCCAAATTAATTACCCCCCCCCCCCAAACATGACTCACCCCTCCCTGGGGCTCGACCTCTCCAGGGGGGCGAAGGCCTCAGGCCTGCGGGGAACAGGGCGAGGGGTCACAGCTGGAAACTGGGAGGGACTGGGAGGAACTGGGAGGGGGTTGCTGCCCCCCAGGGGGGTTATTTGCCCCCCCCGGGGGTTATCTGCCCCCCCCGGGGGTTTGGGGGGGGGTCAGGCCCTACCAGAGGCCCTGGCGCTGCAGGAAGCGGATGTGGGGGGGCAGGAGGACGAGCGACATCTCGGCCTTGACCTTGGCCCCCTCCTCGATGGGGTCCACCAGCAGGAAGTCACCTGGGGAGGGGGGTCAGGGGTCACTGGGGGGTCAGAGGTCATGTGGGGGGGGGTCAGGGGTCAGCAGGGAGGGGTTAGGGGGTCACTGGGGTGTCAGGGGTTGTGGGGGGGGTCATATGGTCACTGGGGAGGGCAGGGGTCGTGTGGGGGTCAGCGGGGGGGTTAGGGGGTCAGGGGTTGTGGGGGGGGTCAGAGGTCATGTGGGGGGTCAGGGGGTCACTGGGGTGTCAGGGGTCGTGGGGGGGTCATATGGTCACTGGGGAGGGCAGGGGTCGTGTGGGGGTCAGCGGGGGGTTAGGGGGTCATGTGGGGGGGTCACTGGGGAGGTTACATGGGAGTCAGGGGTCAGCGGGGGGGTTAGGGGGTCACTGGGGTGTCACGGGTCATGTGGGGGGGTCACCTGGTCACTGGGGGGGCAGGGATCATGTGTGTGTCACATGAGGGCTCAGGGGTCAGCGGGGGGGTTAGGGGGTCAGTGGGGGGTCAGGGGTCAGCAGGGGGGGATAGGGGGTCACTGCGGCATCGGGGGTCATGTGGGGGGGTCACATGGTCACTGGGGGGGCAGAGGTCATGTGTGGGTCACATGGGGGCTCAGGGGGTCACTGGGGGGTCAGGGGTCGTGTGGGGTCTCATGTGGGGGTCAGGGGTCAGCGGGGGGGTTATGGGGTTGCAGGAGGGTCAGGGGTCACTGGGGAGGTTACATGGGAGGGTCAGAGGTCAGCGGGGGGGTCAGGGATCGTGGGGGTTCAAGGGTCAGTGGGGGGGTCAGGGGTCATGTAGGGGGGAGAGGAGTGATGGGGGGGGTCACATGGGGGGTCAGGGGGTCACTGAGTGGGTTAGGGGTCATGTGGGGGGGTCACATTTGGGTTCAAGGGTCCCTGAAGGGTTTTGGGGTGTCCCCTGGGGGGAACAAGGGGTCACCCAGGGCAGGGGGGGGCCACAGGCCTGGGGACACGGTGCCGGGGAGGTGACAGTGTCGGGGACAGGGTGGGGCTATGGGGACAGGGTGACAAGGGGGGGTCAAAGGGTGAGAAGGGGGGGCAGAGGATGACAAGGCGGGGGACAGGGTGACAAACGGCTACAGGGTGAGGTGACAAGAGGTGGCACAGGGTGACAAGGTGGGGGTCACAGGGTGACAAAGTTGGGGGTGGGGTGACAAGAGAGGGTCCACGGGGTGACAAGGGGCTACAGCGTGACGGGGGGGGACAAAGCTGGGGCCAGGCTGATGCCGAGGCCGCAGTGATGTCACTGGGGGGTGGCCGATGGCCCCGGGGAGAGGTGACACCACCACCCCCCGCCATCCCCAGAGCCAGGGGGTGGGGGTGGCTGGGTGACAAGGTGTCAGGGTGACAAGGTGAGAGGGTGACACAGTGACAAGATAACAGGGTAATGTAGTGACAAGTTGTCAGGGTAACAAGGTGAGATGGTGGCAGAGTGACAAGGTGTCAGGGTGACAAGGTGAGAGGGTGGCAGGGTGATAAGGTGTCAGGGTGACACAGTGACAAATTGTCAGGGTGACGAGGTGAGAGGGTGACAGAGTGACAAGGTGTCAGGGTGGCAGAGTGACAAGGTGTCAGGGTGACAAGGTGTCAGGGTGATGAGGTGAGAGGGTGACAGAGTGACAAGGTGTCAGGGTGTCAGAGTGACAAGGTGTCAGAGTGACAAGGTGAGAGGGTGTCAGGGTGACAAGGTGTCAGGGTGACCAGGTGAGAGGGTGTCAGGGTGACACAGTGACAAGGTGAGAGGGTGGCAGAGTGACAAGGTAAGAGGGTGGCAGAGTGACAAGGTGTCAGGGTGACACAGTGACAAGGTGTCAGGGTGACCAGGTGACAGTGTCACCTCTCTTGATCCAGATGTGGCGGCGGAAGCGGGGGGGCATGCTGGCCAGGAACCGCGTCCCCTCGGCCGTCTCCACCTCGTGCAGGTTGTTCCCTGGTGTCCCCAACACCTGGGGGGGGACACACGGGGGTGTCACCATTGTCTGTCCCCCCCCGGTGTGTCCCCTCCCCCCAGTCTGTGTCTCTTTGTCCCCTCAGACAAGGACAGGGGGTCCCCCTGTGCCCCCCCCCCACCAGGGCAGGGGCTGAGTTGTCCCCCCTCGTGTCCTGTCCCCCCCCTTCCTACACCCCCCCATGTGTCCCCAAAACCCCCTCCCATGTCCCCACATCCCCCCCCCGTGTCCCCAGGGCTCTGTCCCCCTCCTCCAGTGTCCCCAAACTCCCCCCCATGTCCCCTCGTGTCCCCCCCATGTCCCCACCCCGTGTCCCCAGAGCTCTGTCCCTCCCTATGTCCCCACCCCCCACCCCGTGTCCCCAGGCTTTGTCCCCCCCATGTCTCTGTCCCCCCCCGCCGTGTCCCCAGGGCTCTGTGTCATCCCCTCCCTGTCCCCACGCCCCTCCGTCTCTGTCCCCCCCCGTGTCCCCAAGCTCTGTCCCCCCCCCGTGTCCCCCCCGTGTCCCCCCCGTGTCCCCCCCGTGTCCCCAAGCTCCGCCCCCCCGGGGCCGCACCCGCACGATCCGCTGCCGCGGGGCCGGCAGCACGCGCTCCTCCAGCAGCTCCCGCACCACGTGCTTCCGCTTGGTGGCGCGCGACATCCTGGGGCTGCGGCGACAACCGGGGAGGGGGGGGGGGGGGGATGAGGGACCCGGGAGACCGAGACCGGACCCGCCCCCCCCCCCCGCCGTGGGGACCCGGGCGCGCGGCCGCCGCTCACCTCGCTCCGGTACTTCCGGGTGCGCGCGACGTCACTTCCGGGCACCGGCGGCAGCGTCCGCGCGTCTCTATGGTGGTGCCGGAAAGGGCGGGGCTAGGCGGAGGGGCGGGGTTTCCCTGCCCGAGGGTAGCTACTGGTGGGCGGGATTATGCAAAATTAGGGGGCGGGTCACGGCAGCGGGACATGTAAATGAGGTCCGGCGCGCCGAAATAAGTGGGCGGGGATACGTAAATCTGGGGTGAGAGCGCGAATTGGTGAGTGGGCGTGGCTATACAAATCAGGAGCCCGGAGATAGGGCGACGCGTGGTTGTTTGGGCGTGGTTATTCAAATAAGGAGGGCGTGGCCCGCGTTCGCACGCCGTTGTGCCGTCGCCCGGGGGGGGGGGGGGGGGCCTGTACTGTGAGCCGGGGGCGGAGCCTCTGTGACGTCATCACCGCCAACAGGTGGCCAGGCGGCCCCTCTGAAGCCGTCGCTGAGCCTGTGACGTCACAGCCACGGCGGCCCAGGCGGTGTTGTCTCCGTGGTGACGTCACTCTCCACCGCCCCCGTGCCTTTTTCTGCCCTGTGACGTCACCGCTCTGCGACACACACCCCCCGCCTGCGCCCGGGAGCCGGTCGAGGCCCCTCCCACGGTCATGACGTCACCCCCCCGGGGAAAGGGGCGGTGCCGAGCGCTGATTGGCGGGTCTCTCGCGGGCGCTGATTGGTCCGGCGAGGCGCAGGCGCTGATTGGCCGGGCGGCGCGTGCGCGGCGGCGCCGAGACCCAAGATGGCGGCGGAGCGGGCCGAGGCGGCGGCCGGTGGCGGCAGCGGCGGCGCGGGGGGGCCCGGAGCAGGCGGGGGGGGCAGCGGCGGGGGCGCGGGGGAGCTGCCGCCCTACGCGGGCTGGGCCCCGGCTGAGCTCCAGGCCACGCTGGCCGGGATCGGCGCCCCCGCCCAAGGTGGGCCCGGGGGGGCTTCCCTGGGGGAAGGGGGGCGCGGGGGGTCCCCAGGGGTGGTTGGGGGGTCCCCAGGGGTGATTGGGGGGTCACTGGGGTATTTGGGGGTCCTCAGGGCTGATTAGGGGGTCACTGGGGTATTTGCGGCTTCCCAGGGGTGGTTGGGGGGTCACTGGGGTATTTGGGGGTCCCTAGGGGTGGTTGGGGGGTCACTGGGGTATTTGGGGGTCCCCAGGAGTGATTGGGGGGTCACTGGGGCATTTGGGGGTCCCCAGGGGTGGTTGGGGGGTCACTGGGGTATTTGGGGCTTCCCAGGGGTGGTTGGGGGGTCACTGGGGTATTTGGGGGTCCCTAGGGGTGATTGGGGGGTCACTGGGGCATTTGGGGGTCCCCAGGGGTGGTTGGGGGGTCACTGGGGTATTTGGGGCTTCCCAGGGGTGATTGGGGGGTCACTGGGGTATTTGGGGGTCCCCAGGGGTGGTTGGGGGTCACTCGGGGTCCTTAGGGGTTGGGGGGGGGCAGAGATATTTGGGGGTCGCTAGGGTGATGGGGGGGGGTATTGGGGGCTGGAGGGGGGCAGAGGTATTTGGGGGGGGTCAGGGAGGGTCCTTAGGGGCCAAGGGGGGAGCAGAAGTATTTGGGAGACCCTGCGGATGATTGGGGGGGTCACGGGGGGGGCAGAGATACTTGGGGGTCCATAGGAGTGATGGGGGGGGTCACGGGGGGCTGGGGGGGGGGCAGAACTATTTGGGGTGACTGAGGGGTCAGGGATAGAGGTATTTGGGGGGTGGCGAGGGGGGGGCAGAGGTATTTGGGGGTCCCTAGGGGTGATGAGGGGGGTCACTGGGGTTTGGGGGGGCCCTTAGGGGTAGTTTGGGGGTGCCAGGGCTATTTGGGGGGGGCACCGGGGGGGTAGTTGAGGAAGTAAAACGGGGTTGGGGGGAGTGCTCAGGTGTTGGGGGGCAGAATTTGGGGGCTCCCTAACAACCCCCCCTGTGCCCCCCCAGGTACCCGGGAGGAGCTGGTGGAGCGGCTGCAGGCCTACACTATGCAGGTGAGACCCCCCCGGGCCCCCCCTTGGGATGGGGGGGCCCCAATATCCCTCACACCCCCCCACACCCCCCAGTCCTTTTGGGGTGCCCATCCCCGATCCTTGTGCCACCCACATCCCCTTAGAGTGGTTGGGGGGGTGGGAGCCCCTCATTCTTTATGGGGGGGGGGTCCTGAACCCCCACATCCCTTTGGGGGGGTCCTGAACCCCCACATTTTCTCGGGGGGGGTCTCCTTTTACTCCCCATTATGTATCAGCCCCCCCAATTCTTTTGGGGTGCTTGTCCCTGATGTTTGTGGCACCCACATCCCCTCGGGGTAGGCGTGGGGGGGTCCTAAACACCCACATTGCTTTGGGGGGGTCCCCTCATTCCCTAGGGGGGTCCTGAACCCCCAAATTTTCATGTTGGGGGGGGCGTCCCTCTCACTTTCCATTATCCCCCCCCCTAGACTGGGATCGTCCTGAGTCGCCCCGTCCTGCGCCCCGAGGAGGGGGACAAGGCTGCCCAGCCCCCGCTGCCAGCACAGGTGGGGGGGGCCCCCCCAAAAGTGGGGGGTGCTCTTTGGGGTGGGGGGGGGGGCGCAGTGGCTTCTGGGAGGGGTGAGGAGGAGTTTCAGGGGTCACTGTTATGGGGGGGGGGACAGGAAGAGGTTGGGGGGCCGTGGGGGGGGTGGGAACCCCCTCAGGCTGCTGGGTTTTGGGGGGGGGGGGGGCAGGGGGTGCTATGGGGTGGGGTAGGACCCCCCCCTCGAGGCACCCAGGTTTTTTTTCGGGGGGGGGGGGGGGGCTAAAACCCATCCAAGTTGCAAGATGGGTGCTGGGGGGTGGGGACACCCCACCCTGGGGTACCTAATTTGGGGGTGGGGGGGCCGTGGGTGTTCTGAGGGTGGTGGGACCCCCCCAGGGTGCCTTATTTTTGGGGTGGGGGCGTGTGGGTGCTCCAAATGGGTGCAGAGACTCATTCTCCTCCTCTGCCCCCCCCCCCCAGCTACCCGGCCTGCCCCTGCAGCACCCATTGGTGCCCCCCCCTCCCCCCCCCGGGCTGGGGCTGAGCTACGGGCTGGGGGTGGGGGTGCCCCCCCCGCCGCCCCCCCCCGGGCTGCGGGGGCCGGGGGCCGAGGGGCTGTCGGAGGAGGAGCGGCTGACGCTGGCCCAGCAGCAAGCGGCCCTGCTGCTGCAGGAGGAGAGGGCGCAGCAGGTGAGGGGGGGGCACCCATGGGTGGGGGGGGCACCCATGGGTGGGGGGAGAGCCTGGGGGAATGGGGGAGGCTGGGGAGCACCCAGGGGGAGGGGTTAGAGGGGGTGAAGCAGCTTCTGGGGGACACGCACGCCGCTGGGCGAAGAGCGCGGCGGGGAGCACCCATGGGTGGGCGATCCGCGGGTGTTGGGGGGGGGCCTGTGGGTCTGTGGGTGCTGGGGGGGGCGCTGCTGACATGGCGGGGTCGCCGGCTGTGGCTACGGGGGCGCCCGCGGGCGCGGTGAATACGTGGTGCCCCTATGGGTGCCGCGGGGGGGGGGGCTGCGGACACAGGCGGCACCCATGGGTGCCGGGGACGTGTGGGAGGGCCGGGGGGGTGGTTGTGGGTGCACGAAGCGCCTGCAGGTGTCGGAGCATTGCGAGAGCAGCGTGGGGCACCCGTGGGTGCCGGGCGGTTGTCGCGGGCGCGGGAACGCCCGCGAGCGGTCCGTCAGCACCCATGGGTGCTCCGAACGCTCTCGGCAGGGCCAGCACCCGTTCGGGGACAAGGCGAAGGAGCAGGAGCTGCTGGAGCAGCAGAAGCGGGTGAGAACGCGGTAGGGGGGGCACCCGTGGGTGGGGGCCGGGGTCAGGAGCACCCGTGGGTGCAGGACGGTTGTGGGTGAGAGAGCAGGCGGGGGGTCGGGGACAGGCGTGGGGCGTGGGAGCGGGTGCGGGGGGGCACCCGTGGGTGCTCCCGTCACCCGTGGGCGCCCCGCAGGCAGCGGTGCTGCTGGAGCAGGAGCGGCAGCAGGAGATGGCCAAGCTGGCACCCGCCGTGCCACGACCCCCCCCCGACGTGGCACCCATGGGTGCTCGCGCTCCCATGCCCCCCCGAGGTGAGTGTCACCACCCCGGGGGTGGGGGGGGGCACCCTGCTTCCCCTCGCTGGTGCCCCCCCCCCCCCCGTTCACCTTCACCTTTTGCCCTCCCACAGGCGGCACCCCCATGGGTGCCCCCATGCCCGGGGTGCCCATGGGTGCCCCCCGCCCCCGCGGGCCCCCGCCCCCCCCCGGGGAGGAGAGCAGAGAGGTGGGTGAGGGGGGGCCGGGGTGGTTTGGGGTGGCGGGGGGGGGTCTCTTGGGTGCCTAAGTCTTGGGGGGGGGGGGGGGGGGTGTCTCCCAGGTGTCTGAGTCCTCCGCATGGGTGGGGGTCACCTGGAGATCTCCATTTTTTTGGGGGGGGGGGGTCTCTCAGGTGTCTGGGTGTTTGGGGGGGGGGTCTCTCAGGTGTCTGGGTGTTTGGGGGGGGTCTCCCAGGTGTCTGGGTGTTTGGGGGGGGTCTCCCAGGTGTCTGGGTGTTTGGGGGGGGGCTCCCAGGTGTCTGGGTGTTTGGGGGGGGGTCTCTCAGGTGTCTGGGTGTTTGGGGGGGGGTCTCTCAGGTGTCTGGGTGTTTGGGGGGGGGTCTCTCAAGTGTCTGGGTGTTTTGGGGGGGCTCCCAGGTGTCTGGGTGTTTGGGGGGGGGCTCCCAGGTGTCTGGGTGTTTGGGGGGGGGTCTCCCAGGTGTCTGGGTGTTTGGGGGGGGGTCTCCCAGGTGTCTGGGTGTTTTGGGGGGGGTCTCCCAGGTGTCTGGGTGTTTGGGGGGGGGGGCTCCCAGGTGTTTGGGGGGGGGGCTCCCAGGTGTCTGGGTGTTTGGGGGGGGTCTCTCAGGTGTCTGGGTGTTTTGGGGGGGTCTCCCAGGTGTCTGTGTTCTCCAGATGGGTGGGGGGGGTCTCTTGGGCACCTCAGGTTTTTGGGTGGGGGTCTCTTGGGTGCCTGGGTGGTTTTGGGTGGGGGCGGGCCTCCCAACTGTCTCTTTTCTCTGAATGGGTGGGGGGCACCTGGACACCTCAATTTTTTTTGGGGGGGGGGGTCTCCCAAATGCCTGCGCTCTCCAAATGGGTGGGGGGGTCTCCTGGATACCTTTTTTTCGGGGGTGGGGGGGTCTCTTGGGTGCTTGGGTCCTTTGGGGGGCTCTTTCCCAGATGTCTGTGTTCTCTAGATGGGGGGGGGGTCCCTGGACACCTCATTTTTTTGGGGTGGGGGCTCTCTTGGATATCTTCATCTTGGGTTTTCTTTTGGGGGGGGGGGGGGGGTCTCTTGGGTGCCTGCATTCCTTGGGTGGGGGTCTCCTAAATGTCTGGGCTCTCAGGATGGGTGGGGGGTCTCCTGGCCACCTCAGTTTTTTGGGTGGGGGTCTCTTGGGTGTTTGAATTATTATTTTTTTGGGGGGGGGGGGTCACCTCGGGTGCCTGGGTCCTTTGGGTAGGGGTCTCCCAAATGCCTGGGTCCTCCGGATGGGTGGGGGAGGTCTCTTAGGTGCCTGTTTTTTTTTTTTTTTTTTTGCTGGGGGGTGTCTGTTGGGTGTCTCTGTTCTTTGGGTGGGGGGGTGCCAGTGGGTCTCCTGACCCCCCCCTCCGCCGCCCCCCTGCAGCCAGACGACCCAACCGTGGGCCCCAAGATCCCGCAGGCGCTGGAGAAGATCCTGCAGCTGAAGGAGATCCGGCAGGAGGAGCTGATCACCGTCCCCGGGCTCTCGGGTGAGCCCACCCAGCACCCATGGGTGCCTCTGGGTGAGGGGGGGGGCAGCACCCAGACCCCCACCCATTCCCCAAACCCCCCCCCTCATCCCCACAGCTGAGGACGAAATGGAGACGGAGCCGCGAGCGTCGGCGTCGGCCTCGGAGGCGGAGGAAGACGCCGCGTTGTCCAAAAAAGAGGTGGGGGCCGGGGGGGGCGCGCCCCCCACCCATGGTGACACCGAAGGGGTCCCTTTGGGTCCCTTTAGGGGGGTGCTGGGCACCCTCAGGTCACTTATGTCACCGTTTTGTTTGTCCCCCCCCGCCCCAGCGCAACCGCAAACGCCGCAACCGCAAGAAGAAGAAGCGGGGGCGGGCGCGGGAAGGGGCGCCCCCCCCACCCCGAGGGGACCCCGAAACCCCCGGGGACACCCCGGCTGTGGAGATCGAATACGTCACCGAGGAACCCGAGATCTACGACCCCAATTTTGTGTTTTTTAAGAGGATTTTTGAAGCTTTTAAGGTATCGGGGTGGGGGCACCCAGTGGGTGCGTGGGGTTGGGGTGGGGGGTGTGGCAGGAATTTGGGGTGTCCCCTGGGTGCCCCCGCTGGCGGCAGATTGTGGTTTTGAGGAGAATTTTTGGTGTCTTTAAGGGGGTTGTAGGGGGGTGGGGGGCACCCATGGGTGCTGGGGGGGTGGCAGCACCCCAGGGAGTCCCTTAACTGCACCCATGGGTGACAAATTGTCTTTTTTAGGAGAATTTTTGGTGTTTTTAAGGTGGTGCTCGTAGTGGGGGGCACCCATGGGTGCTGGGGGGGTGGCAGCCCCCCAGGGAGTCCCTTAACTGCACCCAAGGGTGACAGATTATCTTTTTTAGGAGAATTTTTGATGTTTTTAAGGTGGTGGTTATAGTGGGGGGCACCCATGGGTGCTTGGGGGCTGGAAGCCCCCCAGGGAGTCCCTTAACTGCACCCAAGGGTGACAGATTATCTTTTTTAGGAGAATTTTTGATGTTTTTAAGGTGGTGGTTATAGTGGGGGGCACCCATGGGTGCTTGGGGGCTGGAAGCCCCCCAGGGAGTCCCTTAACTGCACCCATGGGTGACAGATTGTCTTTTTTAGGAGAATTTTTGGTGTTTTTAAGGTGGTGCTCGTAGTGGGGGGCACCCATGGGTGCTGGGGGGGTGGCAGCCCCCCAGGGAGTCCCTTAACTGCACCCAAGGGTGACAGATTATCTTTTTTAGGAGAATTTTTGGTGTTTTTAAGGTGGTGCTCGTAGTGGGGGGCACCCATGGGTGCTGGGGGGGTGGCAGCCCCCCAGGGAGTCCCTTAACTGCACCCATGGGGGACAAACTGTCTTTTTTAGGAGAATTTTTGATGTTTTTAAGGTGGTGCTCGTAGTGGGGGGCACCCATGGGTGCTGGGGGGTGGCAGCACCCTGGGGTGTTCCTGTGTATTACCCAGCAGCACCCATAAATGTCAGATTGTTTGTTTTTAGCAGAATTTTTGCTGTTTTCAGGCTTTCGGGTAGGGTGGGGGGCACCCATGGGTGCTTGGGGGGTGGCAGCACCCCAGGATGCTCCCGTGCATCACGCAGTAGCACCCATAGGTGGCAAATTTTGTGTTTTACGGCAATTTTTGATGATTTCAAGGTAGGGGTTGGGCGGGGGGCACCCAGTGGGTGCTGTGGGGGTGGCAGCACCCTGGTGTGTCACCTATCAGTACCTACAAGTGACAGAATTTGGGTTTTCAGGGAAATTTTCGGTGAGATTTTAATTTGGCAGCCAGGTGGGTGTGTGGCACCCATGGGTGCTTGAGGGTGGCAGCACCTCAGGGTGGCCTTAGGTGCCTCCTGATTGTCCCCCTAAGGGACAAATTGTCTGTTTCTAGAAGAAATTTGGGTGTTTTTAAGGGGTCGCCTGGGCTGGTGGCATCCGGGGTGGAGGGCACCCAGTGGGTGCTGTTGGGGGTGCGTCAGCACCTCAGGGTGGCCTTGGGTGCCCCTCAGCTGCGCCCGTAAGTGACGGGTTGTTTCTAGAAGAATTTTGGGTGTTTTTAAAGCGTCGCCAAGGTTGGTGGCATCTGGGGTGGGCTAGGCGCACCCAGTGGGTGCTGGGTGGGGGTGGCAGCACCCTGGGGTGCCCCTGAGCACCCACAACGTCCTCATCGTGTGTCCCCCCCCCCCACCCCGTAGTTGACAGATGACGTCAAGAAGGACAAGGAGAAGGAGCCGGACAAGGCGGACAGGCCCGAAAGTGCCACCGTCCCCAAAAAAAAGGGCTTCGAGGACGGGCACAAGGGCAGCGAGGACGACAGCTCCGAGGACGAGCAGGTCGGGGCGGCGGGGACATTGGGGTGACACCGCGGGGACAAAGGCGGGGTGACACCTCCAGGGTGGGGCATGGGGGTGAGGGGTGGCAGCGGGGGCTGGTGCTGAGGTGGTGGTGGCTTTTGGGGGGGGGGGGCCTGGGTGACAGGAGAGAGTTTAGGAGGGGACCAGTCACCAGGATGGCCCTGGGTGGGGACAGGGGTGACAGGAGGGGCTCTGGGGTGGGGACAGACCCTGAGGTGGCACATGGGTGACATGAGGGACTCTAGGAGGGTGACAGTCACCAAGGTGGTCCTGGGTGGGACCTGGGTGACAGGAGGGGCTCTGAGGTGGGGACATGGGTGATAGGAGGGACTTTAGGAGGGAGACAGTCCCCTGGGTGGGACCTGGGTGACAGGAGGGGCTTTGAGGTGGGGACATGGGTGACATGAGGGACTTTAGGAGGGGGACAGTCCCCTGGGTGGGACCTGGGTGCCAGGAGGGGCTTTGAGGTGGGGACATGGGTGACATGAGGGACTTTAGGAGGGGGACAGTCCCCTGGGTGGGACCTGGGTGACAGGAGGGGCTCTGGGAGTGGGGACAGACCCTGAGGTAGCACGTGGGTGACATGAGGGGCTTTGGGGTGGGGACATGGGTGACAGGAGGGACTTTGGGAGGGTAACAGTCCCTAAGGTGGCTCTGGGTGGGGATGGGTGACAGGAGGGGCTCTGGGGTGGGGACATGGGTAACGGGAGGGACTGTAGGAAGGGGACAGTCTCCAGGGTGGCCCTGGGTGACAGGAGGAGCTCTGGGGTGGGGACAGAGGTGACAGAAGGGACTTTAGGAGAGGGACAGTCCCCTGGGTGGGACCTGGGTGACAGGAGGGGCTCTGGGGTGGGGACAGGGGACAGGGACAGTGGCTGGGTGCCATCAGGGCCTGGCAGGAGGGAGGTGCCACCCTGCGGGTGTCCGTGTCCCCCCCAGGAGAAGAAGCCGGAGGTCCCCAAACTCTCCAAGAAGAAGCTGCGGCGCATGAACCGCTTCACCGTGGCCGAGCTGAAGCAGGTGCCAACCCCTGGGGACATGTCCCCTGTCCCCCTTCCTGTCCCCAGGGTCCCTGGGCCATCGCCCTGCGCCCAGGTGCCACCCAAAGCTGGGTGGCAGGGGATGGACAGCGGTGACCTGGGACCCAGTGTGCCCCGGGAGCCCGGCTGGGGACACCTGAGCTGGCCTGGGGGTGGCCTGTCCCCACCTGAGGGACAACAAATGTCATCTGGGTCACCCTGAGGGGCCTTACGGTCACTGTGAGAGCTCCTTGGGGACACTAGTGCCACCCTGGGTGCTGTGTGGCCACCCAGGGAGTCCCCTGGGACACTTGTGTCACCCTGGGGTGCCCTGCGTTCCCCTTGGGACTCTTGGGGACGCTGGTGTCCCCTCGGGGTGGCCTGTGTCCCACCATGAAGCTTTTCAGGGACTCTGATGCCACCCTGGGGCACCCTGTGTTCTACTTGTGACATTTTTGGGCACGCTGGTGCCACTCTGGGGTGCCCGGTGTCCCCATTGAGACTTTTTTGGGCACACTGGTGTCATCCTGGGGTGCCTATACCCACCCATAGAGGTCACTGGGGACACTGGTGTCACCCTGGGGTGACTGTACCCACCCACGAAGGATTCTGCGGGCACTGGTGTCACCCTGTGGTGCCTATATCCAGCCCTGAAGGTCACTGGGGACACTGGTGTCGCCCTGGGGTGCCTTTACCCACCCACAGTGGTCACTGGGGACACTGGTGCCACCCTGGGGTCGCTGTATCCAGCCCTGATCGTCACTGGGAGCACTGGTGCCACCTTGGGGTGCCCTGTGTTCCCCTTGAGACCCTTCTGGGGACACTGGTGCCATTTTGGGGTTCTTGTACCCAGCCCCGAAGGCCACTGGGAGCACTGGTGCCACCTTGGGGTGCCCTGTGTTCCCCTTGAGACCCTTCTGGGGACACTGGTGCCATTTTGGGGTTCTTGTACCCAGCCCCGAAGGCCACTGGGAGCACTGGTGCCACCTTGGGGTGCCCTGTGTTCCCCTTGAGACCCTTCTGGGGACACTGGTGCCATTTTGGGGTTCTTGTACCCAGCCCCGAAGGCCACTGGGAGCACTGGTGCCACCTTGGGGTGCCCTGTGTTCCCCGTGAGACCCTTCTGGGGACACAAGTGCCACCCTGGGGTCCCTGTACCCACCCACAAAGGTCACTGGGGACACTGGTGCCACCCTGGGGTCGCTGTATCCAGCCCTGATCGTCACTGGGGACACTGGTGCCACCTTGGGGTGCCCTGTGTTCCCCGTGAGACCCTTCTGGGGACACAAGTGCCACTCTGGGGTGCCTGTACCCACCCACAGAGGTCACTGGGGACACTGGTGTCACCCTGGGGATGCTCCACCCAACCCACAAAGCTCACTTGTGTCACCTTGGGATGTCCCCAATGTCTCCTTTGTCCCCCCACTTCAAGCCACCTTGGGGGTGACTATACCCCACCACCCAACTGTCCCCCGCAGCTGGTGGCCCGCCCAGACGTGGTGGAGATGCACGACGTGACGGCGCAGGACCCCAAACTCTTGGTGCACCTCAAAGCCACCCGGAACTCGGTGCCCGTCCCCCGCCATTGGTGCTTCAAGCGCAAGTACCTGCAGGGCAAAAGGGGCATCGAGAAGCCGCCCTTCGAGCTGCCTGACTTCATCAAGCGCACGGGCATCCAGGAGATGCGCGAGGCCCTGCAGGAGAAGGTGACATTATCCTGGTGGCACCTCGAGGGGACGGAGGGGGGTTGGGTGCCCGGTTGGGGTTGTAGGGAGGGGCGAAGCGCCTGGTGTGGGGGCGTTGGGGACGTCGCGGTTGGACATCTTGGGGTTTGGGGGTGTTGAGGGGCGTGTTTGGGGATCGGGGACGTCATGGTTGGAGATTTGGGGCTTCGGGGGCGTCGCGCTCGGAGATTTGGGGCTTCGGGGGCGTCGCGCTCGGAGATTTGGGGCTTCGGGGGCGTCGCGGTCGGAGATTTGGGGCTTTGGGGGCGTCGCGCTCGGAGATTTGGGGCTTTGGGGGCGTCGCGGTTGGACATATTGGGGTTTGGGGGTGTTGTAGGTGCGTGTTTGGGGATTCGGGGACATCGTGCTTGGACATCTTGGGCGTTGGGGACGTCGTGGTTGGACATTGGGGCTTTGGGGACGTCACGGTTGGACATCTTGGGTGTTGGGGACGTCGTGGTTGGACATCTTGGGTGTTGGGGACGTCGCGGGTGGCCGTTAGGCGCTTTGGGGACGTCGCGGGTGGCCGTTGGGCCCTCCGGGGACACTCCGGACGTCCCCAAACCCGCTGTTTTCCCCGTCGCCCGCTGCAGGAGGAGCAGAAAACGATGAAATCGAAAATGCGGGAGAAAGTTCGGCCCAAAATGGGCAAAATCGACATCGACTACCAAAAGCTGCACGACGCCTTCTTCAAGTGGCAGACGAAGCCCAAGCTGACCATCCACGGCGACCTCTACTACGAGGTGGGTGCCCCCACCCATGGGTGCCCCCCCTGCACCCTCGTGTCACACCCACCCCCCTGGGATTTGTCACCTTTGGGCGTGGGGGGGGGTGTCCCCACCCCCCAGCACCCTGGGAGGGGATTGTGCCTGTCCCTCAGGGGTGTCCCCTGGGGTCCCCACGTCCCCTTGGCCAGGCCGCACTGTCCCTCAGGGGTGTCCCCTGGTGTCCCCATGTCCCCTTGGCCAGGCCGCACTGTCCCTCAGGGGTGTCCCCTGGGGTCCCCACGTCCCCTTGGCCAGGCCGCACTGTCCCTCAGGGGTGTCCCCTGGTGTCCCCATGTCCCCTTGGCCAGGCCGCACTGTCCCTCAGGGGTGTCCCCTGGGGTCCCCACGTCCCCTTGGCCAGGCCGCACTGTCCCTCAGGGGTGTCCCCTGGGGTCCCCACGTCCCCTTGGCCAGGCCGCACTGTCCCTCAGGGGTGTCCCCTGGGGTCCCCACGTCCCCTTGGCCAGGCCGCACTGTCCCTCAGGGGTGTCCCCTGGGGTCCCCACGTCCCCTTGGCCAGGCCGCACTGTCCCTCAGGGGTGTCCCCTGGGGTCCCCACGTCCCCTTGGCCAGGCCGCACTGTCCCTCAGGGGTGTCCCCTGGGGTCCCCACGTCCCCTTGGCCAGGCCGCACTGTCCCTCAGGGGTGTCCCCAAGTCCCTCTGTCCTCATGACTAAGCCACCCTGTCCTTGTGTCCCTTAGTGTCCCCCAGATTGTGTCCCCGTGTCCCCCAGATTGTGTCCCCATGTCCCTCAAGGGTGTCCCTGTGTCCTGCTGTCCCCTTGATGGTGCCACCCTGTCTCTCTGCCAGTGTCCCCAAGTACCTCAGGCTTGTGCCTGATGCCACCCTGTCCTTTAGGAGTGTCCCCATGTCCCCCTGACTGGGCCATTCTGTCACTCAGGGGTGTCCCTTTTTGTCTCCGTGTCCCTTTTTGTCCCCGTGTCCCTTTTTGTCCCCGTGTCCCTTTTTGTCCCCGTGTCCCTTTTTGTCCCTCAGATTGTGTCCCCGTGTCCCTCAAGCATGTCCTTGTGTCCTGCTGTCCCCCTGATGGTGCCACCCTGTCTCTGCCAGCGTCCCCAAGTACCTCAGGCTCGTGCCTGACGCCACCCTGTCCCACAAGGGTGTCCTCGTGTCCCTCTGTCCCATGACCAAGCCACCCTGTTCTTCAGGAGTGTCCCCATGTCCCCCTGACTGGGCCATTCTGTCACTCAGGGGTGTCCCCTTGTTCCTCTGTCCCCATGACCAGGCCACCCTGTCCCTCAGGAATGTCCCCATGTCCCTCAGTGTCCCCATGTCCCCCAGATTGGGCCAGTCTGTCCCTCAAGGGTGTCCCTGTGTCCTGCTGTCCCCCTGATGGTGCCACCCTGTCCCTCTGCCAGTGTCCCCAAGTACCTCAGGCTTGTCTCTTATGCCAGCCTGTCCCTCAGGGGTGTCCCTGTGTCCCTCAGGGATGTCCCCATGTCCCTCTGTCCCATGAGCAAGCCACCCTCTCCCTCAGGGATGTCCCCGTGTCCCTCAATGTCCCCCTGGCCAGGCCACCCTGTCCCTCAGGGATGTCCCCGTGTCCCTCAGTGTCCCCCTGTCCCCCTGGCCAGGCCACCCTGTCCCCCAGGGATGTCCCCGTGTCCCTCAGTGTCCCCCTGGCCAGGCCACCCTGTCCCCCAGGGATGTCCCCGTGTCCCTCAGTGTCCCCCTGGCCAGGCCACCCTGTCCCCCAGGGATGTCCCCGTGTCCCTCAGTGTCCCCCTGGCCAGGCCACCCTGTCCCTCAGGGATGTCCCCGTGTCCCTCAGTGTCCCCCTGGCCAGGCCACCCTGTCCCCCAGGGATGTCCCCGTGTCCCTCAGTGTCCCCCTGGCCAGGCCATCCTGTCCCCCAGGGATGTCCCCGTGTCCCTCAGTGTCCCCCTGGCCAGGCCACCCTGTCCCTCAGGGATGTCCCCGTGTCCCTCAGTGTCCCTCTGTCCCTCAGGGATGTCCCTGTGTCCCCCAACAATGTCCTTGTGCTCCTGCCCACCCCCGGTGACACCCTGTCCTTGTCCCCGTCCCCCAGGGGAAGGAGTTTGAGACGCGGCTGAAGGAGAAGAAGCCGGGCGACCTCTCGGACGAGCTGCGCATCGCCCTGGGCATGCCCGTGGGGCCGGTGAGCGGGGGCACCCATGGGTGCTGGGGGGGTACCCGTGGGTGCTGGGGGGAGCTCTGCATCACCTTGGACATGCCAGGAGAACCCATGGGTGCTGGGGGGGCATCTGTGAGCGGTGGAAGGGGCTGCGCATCACCCTGGGCATGCTGCGGGGGGGCACCCATGGGTGCTGGGGGAAGTTACGAAGCACCCTGGGCACGCCAGGAGCACCCGTGGGTGCAGGGGGGGCGTTTATGAGCGGTGGAAGGGGTTGCACATCGCCCTGGGCATGTTTAGGGGGCACCCATGGGTGCTGGGGGGCCATTTATGAGTGGTGGGAGGTGCTACACATCGCCCTGGCATGTTTTGGGGTCACTCACGGGAGCCGCGCACCCATGGGTGCTGGGGGGAGCTGTGCAGCACCCCGGGCATGCCAGGAGCACCCATGGGTGCTGGAGGGAACTTCAAACTGCCCTGGGGGGGGGCACCCATGGGTGCTGGGGGGGCACCTCAGTCTGGAGTTTTAGCCGGGGGGGCTACATGGGTGTCTTTAGGGTGCTGGGGGGGCACCCATGGGTGCTTGGGGTAGGGGTGGGGGAGCTGTGTGCCACCCTGGGCATTGCCAGCAAGCTGGGGGGGGGGGGCGGTGTGCCACCTATGGGTGCTGGGGGGCACCTGGAGTCAAGGGTTGGCTGGGGGGGGAGGTTGGTGGGTACCAGTGGGTGCTGGGGGGCACCCATGGGTGCTGACACACCCCCCCCGTGGTGCCGACAGAACGCGCACAAGGTGCCCCCCCCGTGGCTGATCGCCATGCAGCGCTACGGGCCCCCCCCTTCGTACCCCAACCTCAAGATCCCGGGGCTCAACTCCCCCATCCCCGAGGTGAGGGGGGGCGCTGGGTGCCGGGGGGGGGGCGCTGGGTGCCGGGGGGGGCAGATTTGGGGTCCCAGGGGGTGTGTTGGGGGGGATACTGGAGAGCCCTTGAAGGTTCATGGGTGCTCCTTTGGGTGCTGGGGGGCCGAGGGGGGGTTTTGGGGTGCTGGGGGGGGGGTGGTTTTGGGGGGGGGGGTCGTTCATGGGCAGCTCTTGTGCCCCAGGGCTGGTTTTGGGGTGTCGGGGGGGGGGACACACACGCTTATGGGCAGGTTTGATGCTCGAGCTGCTCCTCTGGGGACTTGGGGGGTGTTTGGGGGGGGGACGGAGGGATTTTGGGGTGTCTGGGGGGTGTTGGGGGTCTCTGGGGAGGGGGGGGGTTTGGGGGGGTCTCTGGGGGCCCCCTCAATCATTTTCCTGGCTCCATTGAGTAACCTGGGGGGAGTTGGGGGTTCAGGGGGGCTGGGGGGGGCTCTGGGGGGTTTGGGGGGGGTCACAGGGGGGTTTGGGGACCACAAGGGGGTTTGGGGGGGGCTCTGGGGGGTTTGGGGGGGGTCACAGGGGGTTTGGGCTCCACAAGGGGGTTTGGGGGGGGCTCTGGGGCCCCCCCAACTCTCCCCCTGGCTCCAGGGCTGCTTCTTTGGGTAACACGGAAAGGTTTGGGGGGGTTCAGAGAGAGGCAGGGGGATTTGGGGGGGGCTTCGGGGTGCGGGGGGGGTTGAGGGGGCCTCGGGAGGGTTTTGGGGTGCTCTGGGGGCCCCCCCCAACCCTCCCCCCGGCTCTAGGGCTGCTCCTTCGGGTACCACGCGGGGGGGTGGGGGAAGCCGCCCGTGGACGAGACGGGGAAGCCGCTCTACGGAGACGTCTTCGGCACCAACGCCGCCGAGTTCCAGGTATTGGGGACCCCCCCCGGACCCCCCCAAAACCCCTGGGAGACCCCCCCGGACCCCCTCAGACCCCCCCAACCCCTGGGGGGACCCCCCCAAGCTCTGCAAAGCCACCCCCATGTACCCAGAGGCACCCACGAGCCATCTAGGGGCACCCTGACCCCCTGGTTGGGGCGGAGGGGGGGGCACCTATGATTTCTCTATGCCCCCCCCCATTCTCCCGAGCAATTTGGGGACCCCCCCGAATAATTTGGGGACCCCTCCTCCATCGTGTCTCCCCCCATCGCCTAGTTTTCACACCCCAGCCTACCCCCCTCCCCCCCCCCCAACTTGCTTCCTCCTGGGCACCCATGGGCACCATCCTGGCCCCCCCTCAGCACCCATAGCCCCCCCTCAGCACCCATAGCCCCCCCCTCAGCACCCATAACCCTTCGTGCCCCCCCCAGACAATTTGGGGAGCCCCCCCCCATCCTTCTCCCTGTCCCTGCTCCACATTTGGGTGCCCCCTTATTCCAGTGGCACCCATAGTGCGTCCCCCCACTCCCGCACCCATAGTGTGTCCCCCCCCCAGCACCCATAGCCCCCCCCCCAGCACCCTGACCCCCCCCGTGCCCCCCCCCAGACGAAGGAGGAGGAGGAGGAGATCGACCGGACGCCCTGGGGGGAGCTGGAGCCCTCGGACGAAGAATCCTCGGAGGAGGAGGAGGAGGAGGAGAGCGACGAGGAGAAGCCGGACGAGACGGGCTTCATCACCCCCGCCGACAGGTTCCTGCCCCCCCCCAGCACCCATGGGTGCCCCCCGCTGTCACCCGCCCCCCCTGACCCCCCCCCCCGTTACCCCGCAGTGGCCTGATCACGCCCGGGGGCTTCTCCTCGGTGCCGGCGGGGATGGAGACCCCCGAGCTCATCGAGCTGAGGAAGAAGAAGATCGAGGAGGCCATGGATGGGTGAGGAGGGGGTCAGGGTGCTGGGGGGGGGTCTTGGGTGCTGGGGGAGGGAGGGTGGGTGCTGAGGGGGGTTTTTGGGTGCTGGGGGGGGTCAGGGTGGTGAGGGGGTGTTCTTGGGTGCTGGGGGGGGGATGTAAGGGTGCTGGGGGGGTTTGTGGGTGCTGGGTGGGTCTTGGGTGCTGAGGGGCGTTCTTGGGTGCTGGAGGGGCTCAGGATGCTGGGGGGGGTCAGGGTGCTGGGGGAGGGAGGGTGGGTGCTGAGGGGGTTTTTGGGTGCTGGGGGGGCTTGGGGGGTGGGTGGGGTGTGGAATCAGAGTTGGGGGGGTCAGGGTGCTTCTGGGGCAGTGGGGGGGGGTGCCAGGGGGGGGCTCAGGGTGCTGGAGATAGCTGGGGGGGGTGCAGGGGGGTCAGGGTAAGGACAGAGGTGGGTGCTGGCCAGGCTGTGGTGCCCCCCCCACCATTAACACCCCCACCCCCCCCCCAGGAGCGAGACCCCCCAGCTCTTCACGGTGGTCCCCGAGAAGCGCACGGCCACCGTGGGCACCGCCATGATGGGCTCCACCCACATCTACGACATGTCGGCGGTGAGGGGGGGCCGGGGGGGCCGGGGGGGCCGGGGCTCCCCTGGGGGCTGGGCCGTTAACTCTTCCCCTCCCCCAGCCCCCCCCGCTTCACCCCCCTGACTATTCGCGGCATTAAATCCAATTCCTCACAGCCCCCCCATTTCGGTGCCCCCCCCATTTTATCAATGAATATCTGGGGCATTAAATCCAATTTCTGAGCCCCCCCCTCCCCATATTAACGATTATTTGGGCCGTTAACCCTTTCAATTCCTCACAGCCCCCTAATTTCTGCGTCCCCCCCCAATTACATCGATGAATATTTGGGGCATTAAATCCAATTTCTCAAATTCCCCCCATTTCTGTGCCCCCCCCATTTTATCAATGAATATCTGGGGCATTAAATCCAATTTCTGAGCCCCCCCCTCCCCATATTAACGATTATTTGGGGTGTTAACCCTTTCAATTCCTCACAGCCCCCTAATTTCTGCGTCCCCCCCCAATTACGTCGATGAATATTTGGGGCATTAAATCCAATTTCTCAAATTCCCCCCATTTCTGTGCCCCCCCCCATTTTATCAATGAATATCCGGGGCATTAAATCCAATTTCTGAGCCCCCCCCTCCCCACTTCGACACCCATTTGGGCCGTTAACCCTTTCAGTTCCTCACAGCCCCCTAATATCTGTGTTCCCCCCCCCCCCCCCCAATTATGTCAATGAATATTTGGGGCATTAAATCCAATTTCACAAATTCCCCCCATTTCTGTGCCCCCCCCCATTTTATCAATGAATATTTGGGGCATTAAATCCAATTTCTGAGCCCCCCCTTTCCATATTAATGAACATTTGGGGTGTTAACCCTTTCAAATCCTCACAGCCCCCTAATTTCTGCGTGTCCCCCCCCCCAATTACGTCGATGAATATTTGGGGCATTAAATCCAATTTCTCAAATTCCCCCCATTTCTGTGCCCCCCCCATTTTATCAATGAATATCGGGGCATTAAAATCCAATTTCTGAGCCCCCCCCGCCCTCCCCATTTGGGCCGTTAACCCTTTCGCTTCCCAAAGCGTCATGTGTGTCATCCCCCCCCCCCCCCCCAATTTCCTCTCCCTGCTGCTTCGGGCCGTTAAAGCTCCTTCAGGTCCTCACCGCGGCCCCCCCCGCGCCGTCCGTGTGCCCCCCCGCAGGTGATGGGCCGCAAGGGCCCGGTGCCGGAGGCGCAGGGGGTGGAGGTGGCGCTGGCGCCCGAGGAGCTGGAGCTCGACCCCACGGCCATGACGCAGAAGTACGAGGAGCACGTGCGGGAGCAGCAGGCCAGGTGGAGAAGGAGGATTTCAGCGACATGGTGGCCGAACACGCCGCCAAGCAGAAGGTGGGACCGTCCCCTCCCCGTCCCCAAAGTGTCCCCAACCCGCTCTGACCCCCCCCCCCCTCCTCCCCGCCACACGTGTCCCCCTCCCCTTGCAGCAGAAGAAGCGGAAGGCTCAGCCCCAAGACGCCCGAGGGGCGGCAAGAAGTACAAGGAGTTCAAGTTCTAGGAGGGAGGGGGGTGACACGATTCTGTCACCTCCTTGTCACCCCCTTCCTGTCACCCGCCGCCACCACCACGGGGTCTGGAGTGGCGCCACGTTGTTTTCGGCTTTTGGGGACAACGGGGTGGCCCCGGCCCTGTGTGACACATGTGTGTGACCCCCCCCCCCCTTGTTTTGTAAATAAAAGGTGACTGTCCCCACCACAGCCCGCCGCCTGGCTCTGCTTGGTGTCCCCAGGGTGTCCCCTCCCATGTCCCCGGTGTCCCTAGGCTGTCCCCCGCGCCCCAGGGTGTGTCCCCCCCACCGCTGCCCCCAATGTCCCCAGGTTGTGTCATGTTGCCCCCCCCCATGTCCCCAGTGTCCCTAGGCTGTCCCCAGGCCCTGTCCCCATGTCCCCCAGGGTGTGCCCCCAATGTCACCAGGCGTTGTCCTGGTGTCCCCCCACCTTGTGTCCCCCAGGGTGTCCCCCCCCGCCATGTTCTGTGCCCCCAGTGTCCCTAGGGTGTCATCCCCTTGTCCCCAGGGGGTCCCCCCCACCATGTCCAGTGCCCCCAATGTCCCCAGGCCCTGTCCCCATGTCCCCAGACTGCCCCCCCCCCATGTCCCCGGTGTCCCTAGGGTGTCCCCCCACCATGTCCCCAGGCAGTGTCCCCAGGGTGTCCCCTTTGTGTCCCCAGGGTGTCCCCCTGTGTCCCCAGGCCCTGTCCCCATGTCCCCAGGGTTTCCCCCCCATGTCCCGGGTGTCCCCAAGCTGTCCCCGGGGTGTCCCCCTTGTGTCCCACGTCCCTCTGCCCCCCACCCCGCGCCTCAGCTCGAGGGGGCGGGGTGTATGGGCGTGGCCATCGCCATCATCACCCAATCAGCGCCTCGAGAAGCGGCTGGGGGCGTCTCCCGCGCCCGGGAAGGGCGTGTCCAGCCGGCGGTGGGCGGAGCTCACCTTTCCGCAGCGGGGACGGGGTGAGAAACACTCGACCAATGAGCTGCGCGGGTGGGAGGGGCCTGATCGGGGCGGAGCCTTCCGGCAGGGGCGCGGGCGTTAACCAATGACGAAGCGAGCAGCGGGGCGGGCAGCCAATGGGAAGCGCGCGTGGGGGCGTGGCCAGAGCCGCGGCAGCGGTGGCGGCGGCGGCAGCGGCGGGCGATGGCGGAACGCGGCGGCCCCCGCGGCCCCCCGGGCCGGTCCCGCCGCCCGCGGCCTCCTCCCCGCAACCCCCCCCGGGCCCTGCCGGGGTTCCCCCTGCCGGTACGACCCCCCAACTCCCGCTGCAGCCCCTCCCGCCCCCGCGCCCCCCGGGACCGGAACCGGTCGCCCGGTGCAGATGAACCTTTACGCCACCTGGGAGG
The DNA here is from genome assembly GCF_965140245.1 of Athene noctua. Lineage (NCBI taxonomy): Eukaryota > Metazoa > Chordata > Aves > Strigiformes > Strigidae > Athene > Athene noctua. The sequence continues at coordinate 1,505,334 of NC_134068.1, read as the reverse complement.
TGGATCGGAGCTCGCCCAGTTGCGTGCCCAGGTGAGGGGCAACCCCCCCGCCCCCCCCCCCCCCCCAAAAAAAAAAAAAAAAATAAAAATAACCCCAAACCCCTCCCGGGGTGCGCCGGGGCCCGGAAGGCTCCGCCCCTGGGCTCGGTTTGGGGGGAGGGGGGGGGGTTAACGGTACCGGGTGCCGGTGACACCCCCCGCGGCCCCCCCCCCCGGCCCCCCCCCCAGGCTTTCAGCTGACGCTGCAGCGGCTGGTGCTGGTGCGGGAGGTGGCCAAGGACCTGGGGCTCGGTCGTCATCGCCGTTAAGCTGCAGGTGCGGGGGGGGCCGGGGGGGGTGAGGGGTGACAGGGGTTGGGTGCTGGGGGCTTGGGGGGGGCCGGGGGGTGTCAGGTCTTGGGTGAATTTGGAGGGGTGGGGGTCACTGGGGGTTGGGAGGGGCCATGGGGTGTCAGGTCTTGGGGGCTGAGTCCCTGGGGGGGTCCCCAAGGGTCCTACAGGGTGCTGGGGGGGGCCGTGGGGGGTCAGGTCTTGGGGGCTGAGTCCCTGGGGGGGTCCCCAAGGGTCCTACAGGGTGCTGGGGGGGGCCGTGGGGGGTCAGGTCTTGGGGGCTGAGTCCCTGGGGGGGTCCCCAAGGGTCCTACAGGGTGCTGGGGGGGGCCGTGGGGGGTCAGGTCTTGGGGGCTGGGTCCCTGGGGGGGTCCCCAAGGGTCCTACAGGGTGCTGGGGGGGCCGTGGGGGGTCAGGTCTTGGGGGCTGGGTCCCTGGGGGGGTCCCCAAGGGTCCTACAGGGTGCTGGGGGGGGCCGTGGGGGGTCAGGTCTTGGGGGCTGAGTCCCTGGGGGGGTCCCCAAGGGTCCTACAGGGTGCTGGGGGGGGCCGTGGGGGGTCAGGTCTTGGGGTCTGGGTCCCTGGGGGGTCCCCAAGGGTCCTACAGGGTGCTGGGGGGGCCATGGGGTGTCAGGTCTTGGGGGCTGAGTCCCTGGGGGGGTCCCCAAGGGTCCTACAGGGTGCTGGGGGGGGCTATGGGGTGTCAGGTCTTGGGGGCTGGGTCCCTGGGGGGGGTCCTCGGGGGTCCCACAGGGTGCTGCGGGTGGGGGGGTGCAGAGAGGGAGCCAGGTCTTGGGTGATTTTGGAGGGGGGGGGTCACTGGGGGTTTGGGGGGGGCTACAAGGGTGCTGGGGGGGCCGTGGGGTGCCAGGTCTTGGGTGCTGGGTCCGGGGGGGTCCCCAAAGGTCCAGCAGGGTGTTGGCGGTATGGGGGGGTGCCAGGTCTTGGGTGGTTTTGGGGAGTGGGGGCATCACTGGGGGTTTGGGGGGGTCCGGGGGGGGCCATGGGGTGCCAGGTCTTGGGTGCTGGGTCCCTTTTTGCAAAGGGGGGGGGGGGGCAGCATGTGCCCACAGGAGAAATCCAAGAGTCCCCCCCATTTTTTTCCGAGGGGTCCCCCCATCCCCCCTCGAGCTGTTGCCCCCCCCCGGGGGGTATTTTACCCCCCTGGGGGGGTATTTTACACCCACCCCCCCCCCTCAGGGCTCCAAGCGGATCCTTCGCTCCAACGAGATCCCGCTGCCGGCCGGCGGCGCCCCCGAAACCGAGCTGCAGCTCACCTTCTCCCTGCAGGTCGGGCACCCTGACCCCCACCCATGGGTGCTGTTGGGAGGGCGGGACACCCAGCACCCCTAAAATCGCCCCCCCCCCCCCCCGCAGTACCCCCACTTTTTGAAGCGCGACGCCAACCGGCTGCAGGTGATGCTGCAGCGGCGGAAGCGCTACAAGAACCGGACGTTCTTGGGCTACAAAACCTTGGCCGTGGGGCTCATCAACATGGCGGAGGTGGGTGCTGGGTGGGGGTCAGGGTGGGGGTCAGGGTGCTCTGGGCGTGTGACGGGGGCGGGGGGGGCGGAATCTACTGGAAAAAAAGGGGAGGACGGCGCGAAGGGGGTGCTGTGGGGCAGCCTGTGCTGTCTGTGTCTCCGTTTCCCCCCACCACCACCTTTGGGTGCTCCTATGGGTGTCCTCCCCCCCCCCCCCCCCCCACCCATAGGTGCTGCAGCACCCCAGCGAGGGGGGGCTGGCGCTGGTGCTGCACCGGGCAGTGAAGGACGCGGCGGTGCCGGTGGCCGAGATCCGGGTGAACTCGCTCTCCAGCCAACCCATCGACCACGAGGCCAAGGGCAAGCTCTCGGGTGAGGGCCCGGGCACCCATGGGTGCTGGGGGGGGGCACCTATGGGTGCTGGGGGGGAACTGAGGGTGCTGGGGGCAGCACTTGTGGGTGCTGGGGGTCTGCTGGGTGCTGGGGAGGGGCTGGAGGAACCAGGCAACTGGAGCCCGGGGGTGTTTGTGATGGCACCCATGGGTGGGGGGAGCACCCATGGGTGCTGGGGGGGAACTGAGGGTGCTGGGGGTCTGCTGGGTGCTGGGGAGGGGCTGGATCTCGCAGGGAACTGGGTCCAGGGGTGTTTGTGATGGCACCCATGGGTGGGGGGGCGCACCCTTAGGTGCTGGGGGACAACCAAGGGTGCTGTGGGCAGCACCTATGGGTGCTGAGGAGGGGCTGGCAGAAGCAGGTATCTTGCAGGCAGCTGGGGCCCAGGGGTGTCTGTGGGGGCACCCATGGGCGGGGGGAGCATCTGTGAGTATGGGGAGCACCCATGGGTGCTGGGGGGGGGGGGAGAGGGGGGTGCACCGACAGGGGGACACAGGTGCCGCTCACCTGCAGCCGCCGGGGAGCGGGGGAGCACCCATGGGTGCTAGAGGGCAAAGAGAAGCCCCGCCACCCCCGTCGCCTCACCTTTGGGTGCCCCCCACCCTTGGGTGCGCCCTCCCCCCCCCCCCCTTAGATCGTTCCCCCGACATCGACAACTACTCGGAGGAAGAGGAGGAGAGCTTCTCCTCGGAGCAGGAGGGCAGCGACGACGCCCTGCACGGCCAGGTGGGTGCTGGGGGGTCACCCCCCCCCACCCGCCACCCCCACCCATGGGTGCTACCCCACCCTGTGTGGTCCCCCCCCCCCCCAGGACCTTTTCTACGAGGAAGAGGAGCTGCCCAAGGTGAAGAAGACGCGGAGGAAGCTGATGGCCTCCACCCGGGTGAGGGGGACGGGCAGGGGGGTGTCAGGGTGCTGGTGGCACCCATGGGTGCCCCTGACCCCCCCGTGCCCCCTGACCCCCCCGTGTCCCCGCAGCAGCCCAATATCAAGCAGAAGTTCGTGGCCCTGCTCAAGCGGTTCAAGGTGTCGGAGGAGGTAGGAGCACCCATGGGTGCTGCCGGGGGGTGACAGGAGGTGGCGTGGGGTGACAGGAGGTGGCGTGGGGTGACAGGAGGTGCCGTGGGGTGACAGGAGGTGCCGTGGGGTGACAGGAGGTGGCGTGGGGTGACACTGGGTGACATGGGGTGATATGGTTGCTGGGGGTGACACTGGGTGCCGTGAGGTGACATGGGATCCTGGGGGTGACAGGAGGTGGCAGGGGGTGCTGGGGGTGACACTGGGTGACGTGGGGTGACACAGGGGTGTCGGGGGGTGACAGGAGGTGACACTGGGTGACACTGGGTGACACGGGGTGCTGGGGGTGACACTGGGTGTCATGGGGTGCTGGGGGTGACAGGAGGTGGTGTGGGGTGACACAGGGGTGTTGGGGGGTGACAGGAGGTGACACTGGGTGACATGGGGTGACACTGGGTGATGTGGGGTGACACAGGGGTGCTGGGGGTGGCACTGGGTGACCCAGCAGTGTTGGGGAGTGGTAGTGGGTGACAATGGGTGACATGGGGTGCTGGGGGTGACAGGGGGTGGCATTGGGTGCCATGGGGTGACACAGGGGTGCTGGGGGTGGCACTAGGTGACACTGGGTGACATTAGGTGGCATGGGGGGGTGAGGGTGGTGGGGGGTGCCATGGGGGGGGAGGGGGTGACATTGGGGGGCAGAGGGTGGCACTGGGAGGGGCGGGAGTGGCAGGGGGTGACACTAGGTGACAGTGGGAGGGGTGGGCATGGCATTGGGTGCCATTGGGGGGGAGGGGGCAGCACTGGGTGACACTGGGGGGGGGGCAGGTGACACTGGGGGGGAGGGGGTGACATTGGGAGGGGTGGGGGTGGCAGAGGATGACATTGGGGTGATATTTGGGGGGTGGGCGTCACGTTGGGTGCCACTGGGTGCCATTGGGGGGGGTTGGGGTGCCACTGGGTTGCACTGGGTGGCACTGGGGGGGTGGGGGTGGCCCTGGGGGGGTGGGGGTGCCGCTGGGTGCCATTGGGGGGGGTGGTGGTGGCACTGGGTGGCACTGGGGGGGTTGGGGTGCCGCTGGGTGCCATTGGGGGGGGTGGGGGTGTCACTGGGTGCCGCTGGGTGCCATTGGGGGGGTGGGGGTGGCCCTGGGGGGGTGGGGGTGTCACTGCGTGCCCCCCGGCCTGTCCCAGGGGGGGTTCGGCCTGGAGCACGTGTCCCCCGCCCGCATGCGGGAGGTGGCGCGGGGCTGGACGAGCTCTACGACACCCTCGAGATCTTCAACCCCAGCGACAGCGGCGCCGACCTCGACGACACCGACAGCGTCCTCAGCACCCCGAAACCCCGCCTGCGGTCAGGGGGCGCCGGGGGGGCTGCTCCTGCCTGGGGGCGCGGCTCGCCCCTGCCGGCCCCCGCCCCTCCCCCCGGGCCTGGGCTGGGCGGTCACCTCCCCCCGGCCCCTCTTGGGTGTCACCTCTTCGTCCACCTGGGGTGTCACCTCCCCCCCCCCCCCCCCCCCCGGTTTTGGGGTCCCCCGCCCCCCAAGTCCTGATCTGGGGTGTCACCTCCCCCCCCCCCGGTTTTTGGGGTCCCCCGTCCCCAAGTCCTGATCTGGGGTGTCACCTCCCCCCCCCCCCTGGTTTTGGGGTCCCCCGCCCCCCAAGTCCTGATCTGGGGTGTCACCTCCCCCCCGTCCCCTCTTGGGTGTCACCTCCCCCAGGTGGCCCTGGGCCAGCAGCCCCCACCCTGTGTCCCAGTGCCACCAGTGCCCACTGTGTCCCAGCGTCCCCACATCCCAGCGCCACCAGTGTCCCCATGTCTGTGTCCCAGTGCCACCAGTCTCCCCGTGTCCCCACATCCCAGTGCCACCAGTGTCCCCATGCCCGTGTCCCTGGTGTCCCCATATTCCCATGTCAGTGCCACCAGTGCCTGTGTCCCCATGTCCATCTCCCAGTGTCACCAGTGTCCACATGTCCCCACATCCCAGTGCCACCAGTGTCCCATGTCCATGTCCCAGTGTCACCAGTGTCCCCATGTCCCGGTGCCACCAGTGCCTGTGTCCCAGCACCACCAGTGTCCCCATGTCCCCACATCCCAGCACCACCAGTATCCTCCTGTGTTCCCACATGCCAGTGTCACCAGTGTCCCCGTGTCCCCATATCCTCATATCCCAGTGCCACCAGTGCTTGTGTCCCCATGTCCCCGTGTCCCCATATCCCATCCCAGTGCCACCAGTGTCCCCGTGTCTGTGTCCCCGTGTCCCCATATCCCATCCCAGTGCCACCAGTGTCCCCGTGTCTGTGTCCCCGTGTCCCCATATCCCATCCCAGTGCCACCAGTGTCCCTGGGTCTGTGTCCCCGTGTCCCCATATCCCATCCCAGTGCCACCAGTGTCCCCAGGTCTGTGTCCCCATATCCCATCCCAGTGCCACCAGTGTCCCTGTGTCTGTGTCCCCGTGTCCCCATATCCCATCCCAGTGCCACCAGTGTCCCCGTGTCTGTGTCCCCGTGTCCCCATATCCCATCCCAGTGTCCCTGTATCTCCATATCCCCACATCCCAGTGCCACCAGTGCCCGCGTCCCAGTGCCCCCCACGTCCCCCCACTGTCCCCTCCGGTGCCATCGATGTCCCCTGTCCCCCCCAGCCCCTTCTTCGAGGGCCTCTCGCAGTCGAGCTCCCAGACGGAGATGGGCAGCCCCGGGCGTGAGGGGCCCCCCCGGTCAGTGGGGGGGTACTGGGAGCACTGGGAGGGTCCTCCAGCCCCTTACTGGGCTGGGGGGGAGGGGTGGGGGGCAAGTTGGGGTGTTTGGGGGGGGGGAGTGTCGGGGGGGTGTTTGGGGAGGTTGGGGGGTTTGGGGGGCACTGGGTGGGGGGTTGGAGGTATCTCAGGAGGTTGGGGGGGCACTGGGGGGGTTGGGGGGGGCACTGGGGGGTGGCAGGGGAGTTATGGGGGGGTTTTAGGGTGCTGGGGAGCGTGGGGATTGGGGGGGGGGGCCCTGGGAGGGTTAAGGGGGAGCCCAGGCATTTGGGGGGGGCTGTGGGGCCAAGCGCACCCCCCCCCCCCCACAGGCAGAGGCTGGTGGAGCCAAGGGCGGCCGCAGACCCCCCGAGGGGGGGGCAGGACCCCGAGGGGCTGGTGAGGCCCCCCCCGAGATCCCCCCCCAAACCCCCAAGGGCTTGTGTCTCCCCTCCCCCGATGCCCCCCCCAGTTTTGGGGTGCCCCCACCCTGTTGTCACCCGGTTTCAGGGTGTCCCCCACCCCCATTCCACGCTCTTTTTGGGGCGGGGGGGGTGTAGCCCCCACCCTGATGCCGCCCCCCCCCCCCCCCCAGTCGTGGGGTGACCCCTGACAGCCCCCAGTTGTGGGGTGCCCCCCCCACAGCTGCACAGTGTCCCCCACCCCAACGCCACCCACTTTTGGGGGGGCGTCCCCTTAATACCACCCAGTTTTGGGGTGCCCCCCCAATTTTGGGGTGCCTGTAGCTGCCCCCCCCTTCTTACATCCCCTACACAGGACACCCGGGGGACCCCGAACCCCTGCCTGAGCCCGGGGGGGTCCCCGAGAAGCTGAAGACCCCCCTAAAGGGCAGCAAGGGGGAGGTGGCGTCACCCAGGTGAGGGGGGACCCCGCGGTGGGGGTCGGGGGGGGCAGAATCTGGGGTCTCGGGGGAATTTGGGGGGGCGGGTGATGGGGTTCAAGGAGGGTTTTGGGGTCTCTGAGGGGTCCCAGAGGGGGGGGGAACAGGGAGGGTCTGGGCAGTTTTGGGGTCCCTGGGGGGGGATGTTGAGGTTCCTGGGGGACTTGGGGTCCCTGCAGGAAGATTTGGGGTTCCTGGGTTAAGATTTGGGGTGTCTGAGGGGGGATTTGGGGTCCGGGGGTGATTTGGGGGCCCTGATGGGGGGATTTGGGGTGTCTGAGGGGAGATTTGGGGTCTCTGAGGTGGATTTGGGGTCCGGGGGGGGGATTTGGGGTCCCGGGGGGGGGGATTTGGGGTCCCTGGGTGGGATTTGGGGTCCGGGGGGGGGATTTGGGGTCCCTGGGTGGGATTTGGGGTCCCTGAGGGGGATTTGGGGTCCATGGGTGGGATGGGGGGGGATTTGAGGTTCGAGGGGGGATTTGGTGTCCCTGAGGGGGGGATTTGGGGTCCGGGGGGGGGATTTGGGGTCTCTGGGCGGGATTTGGGGTCCCGGGGGGGGGATTTGGGGTCCATGGGTGGGATTTGGGGTCCGGGGGTGGGATTTGGGGTCCATGGGTGGGATTTGGGGTCCCTGGGGGGGATTTGGGGTTCGAGGGGGGATTTGGTGTCCCTGAGGGGGGGATTTGGGGTCCGGGGGGGGGATTTGGGGTCTCTGGGCGGGATTTGGGGTCCCGGGGGGGGGGATTTGGGGTCCCTGGGTGGGATTTGGGGTGCCGGGGGGGGGATTTGGGGTCCCTGAGGGAGATTTGGGGTCCCTGAGGGGGATTTGGTGCCCGGGGGGGGGGGGATTTGGGGTCTCTGGGTGGGATTTGGGGTCCCGGGGGGGGGGATTTGGGGTCCCTGGGTGGGATTTGGGGTGCCGGGGGGGGGATTTGGGGTCCCTGAGGGAGATTTGGGGTCCCTGAGGGGGATTTGGTGTCCCTGAGGGGGGGATTTGGGGTCTCTGGGCGGGATTTGGGGTCCCGGGGGGCGGGATTTGGGGTCCGGGGGGGGGATTTGGTGTCTCTGGGTGACCTCGAGCTCGGTCGGTGGGTGTCACTGTTGGGGGGGGGGGGGGGGGGGGAGGAGGATTTGGGGGTCCCGGGGCCTTTCTGGGGGTGCCGGAAGGACTCGGGGTGCAGCGGGTGCGGCCACAGGGCAGAAGTGGGGGTGCCCCCCGCCCCCCAAGGCCGGGGTCGCCGGGGCACCCCCCTGCGGGAGCGGCAGCTCTGCCGGCCCCTGGGCGAGAGGAACAACAGCTCCGACAGCGAGAGGGCCCCCCCCGAGCTGCCCCCCCCCGCGCAGGTACCCCCGGGGGGGCACGGGGGGTTTTGGGGGGACACTGAGGGGGCGGGGGGGGGTTGGGGGGACACTGGGGGGGGACACTGAGGGGGCAGGGGGGGGTTTGGGGGACACTGGGGGGGACACTGGGGGGGCAGGGGGGGGTTGGGGGACACTGGGGGGGACACTGAGGGGGCAGGGGGGGTTTGGGGGACACTGGGGGGGACACTGGGGGGCAGGGGGGGGGTTTCGGGGACACTGGGGGGGACACTGGGGGGGCGGGGGGGGGGTTTGGGGGACACTGGGGGGGACACTGGGGGGGCAGGGGGGGGCTTGAGGGGACATGGGGGGGCGGGGGGGGGTTTGGGGGGACACTGGGGGGGACATGGGGAGGGTGGGAGGGGCAACGGGGGGTTGGGGACACGGGGGGGGTGGGAGAGGATGGGGGGGACGTGGGGGGGTTGGGGGGGACACTGGGGGGCGTTGAGGCCGCGGGGGGGGCGGGGGGGAGCAGGGGAAGGGGGTTAGGGTGCAGGGGGGGGGGGCACGGGGGGGTTGTGCTCACTGTGGGGGCGAGACAAAGGGGGTTGGGGGGTGCGAAGGGGCACACGGGAGGGACGGGGGGTACCCCCTCACCCATGGGTGCCCCCCCTCACCCATGGGTGCCCCCCCCCCCGCGCAGGTGCCCCCCGCGGTCCCTCGCCGGGCGGTTTGGGAGCAGCTGGGCCAGGCCCTGGGCCCCGAGACGGCGCTGCCCGAGAGCGTCCTGCTCGTCAGCACCAGCGAGTGGCAGGGACAGGTGGGGGCACCCATGGGTGGGGGGGGCACCCATGGGTGGGGGGGGCGCCCATGAGTGGGGGGGCACGCTTGGGTGGGAGGGAACTGGGGGCGGTGGCATCCGTTGGTGTGGGAGGGTGTCTGGGGGCGTTGGGAGCATTTTGGGGGGGCACCTATGGGCTCGGAGAGAATTGGGGTGGTGGGGGGCACCCATGGGTGTTTGGGGGGCACCCATGGGTGGTGGGGGGCACCCATGGGTGGGGGGGGAACTGGGGGTGGTGGCATCCGTTGGTGTGGGAGGGTGTTGGGAGCGTGTGGGGGCACCCGTGGGTTTGGGGAGTGTCTGGAGGGTGCGGGGGGGCACCCTTGGGTGTTGGGGGGCACCCATGGGTGCGGGGGTGTCTGATGGGTGCCCCCCCCCGCCGGCAGTGGGTGGGGGAGCTGCTGCAGGCGCAGGGGCAGGTGCTGGTGGGCACGGCGGGGGGGGAGCTCCAGGCCGTGCTCTCGGCCGTTCTCACCCGCATCCAGAGATTGTGAGTGACCCCCCCGCGCCCCCCCCGCGCCCCGAGGGCACCCCGGCACCCACCCACACCCCCCCCACTCCCCGCAATGGGTGCCCTTGGGGGGGGGGCGCTGTACCCCCCCCACTTCCACGTGTGACCCCCACACCCCATGTTTGACCCCACAAGTGACTCCACCCATATTTGACCCCCCCCACGCGTGACCCCCCACCCACACATGACCCCCCCACCCACCTTTAACCCTTCAACCCACGCGTGACCCCCCCATTTGCCCCCCCACCCATATTTGACCCCCCCACCCACCTTTAACCCCCCTACCCACGCGTGACCCCCCCATTTGCCCCCCCACCCATATTTGACCCCCCCACCCACCTTTAACCCCCCTACCCACGCGTGACCCCCCCATTTGCCCCCCACCCATATTTGACCCCCCCACCCACCTTTAACCCCCCTACCCACGCGTGACCCCCCCATTTGCCCCCCCACCCATATTTGACCCCCCCACCCACCTTTAACCCCCCTACCCACGCGTGACCCCCCCATTTGCCCCCCCACCCATGTTTGACCCCCCCCACCCACCTTTAACCCTTCAACCCACGCGTGACCCCCCCATTTGCCCCCCCCCATATTTGACCCCCCCACCCACCCGAGTGACCCCCACACTCACCGTGACCCCCCCCATATGTGCCCCCCCACACGTGCCCCCCCCCCATACCACGTGCCCCCCCCCCATACTTGACCCCCGCTCATGCCCCCACCCACATTTAACCCCCCCCCGACGTGTGACCCCCCCATTTGCCCCCCGCCCACACTTGTCGCCCCTCACGCGTGCCCCCCCGTGCCGTGACCCCCCCGTTTGTGCCCCCCAGCTGTAACTGCTCGGCGCTGCCGCCGCGGGCGGTGCAGGTGGTGGCGGTGGGGGGGGCGGGGTACCACAGCACCCTCCTGCGCTGCTTCGTCCGGCACCTGGGGGCCAAGAGCCCCGAGTGGCTCCGGTACCTGCGCTTCCTGCTCGTGCCCCTCGGTACGGCACCCCCCGCGCCGGGGGCCCCTAGAGCACCCACAGCGCCCGGCAGCACCCGTGGGCCCCCCTATAGCACCCGTGGGCCCCCCTATAGCACCCGTGGGCCCCCCTATAGCACCCATGGGCCCCTATAGCACCTGTGGGCCCCTATAGCACCCGTGGGCCCCCTATAGCACCCGTGGGCCCCCCTATAGCACCCGTGGGCCCTGTATAGCACCTGTGGGCCCCCTATAGCACCCGTGGGCCCCCTATAGCACCCGTGGGCCCCCCTATAGCACCCGTGGGCCCTGTATAGCACCTGTGGGCCCCTATAGCACCCGTGGGCCCCCTATAGCACCCGTGGGCCCCCTATAGCACCCGTGGGCCCCTATAGCACCCGTGGGCCCCCCTATAGCACCCATGGGCCCCCCTATAGCACCCGTGGGCCCCCTATAGCACCCGTGGGCCCCTATAGCACCCGTGGGCCCCTATAGCACCCGTGGGCCCCTATAGCACCCATGGGCCCCCTATAGCACCCGTGGGCCCCCTATAGCACCCGTGGGCCCCTATAGCACCCGTGGGCCCCCCTATAGCACCCGTGGGCCCCCCTATAGCACCCGTGGGCCCCTATAGCACCTGTGGGCCCCTATAGCACCTGTGGGCCCCTATAGCACCCGTGGGCCCCCTATAGCACCCGTGGGCCCCTATAGCACCCGTGGGCCCCCTATAGCACCCGCGGGCCCCTATAGCACCCGTGGGCCCCCTATAGCACCTGTGGGCCCCTATAGCACCCATGCCCCCCCCTGTAGCACCCATAGCACCCCTATAGCACCCATAGCACCCCTATAGCACCCATGCCCCCCCCATAGTGCCCGTGGCCCCCTATAGTACCTGTAGCACCCGGGGGCCCCCCTATAGCACCCATGGACCCCTATAGCCCCAGAGCACCCATGGGCCCCCTATAGCACCCATGCCCCCCCCATAGTGCCCGTGGCCCCCTATAGTACCTGTAGCACCCGGGGGCCCCCCTATAGCACCCATGGACCCCTATAGCCCCAGAGCACCCATGGGCCCCCTATAGCACCCATGCCCCCCCCGTAGCGCCCGTGGCCCCCTGTAGCCCCCAGCACGGGGGGGCCGGGCTGACACCCGGGGGTGCTGAGGGGGGTGTCCCCGCGCCCCGCAGGCGCCCACCCGGTGGCGCAGTACCTGGGCTCCGTGGACGGGCGCTACGGCGCCGCTTTCCTCGACCCCCCCTGGCGAGAACTCTTTGGGCGCAGCGAGCCCCCCCCCACCGGTAAGCGGCCACCCAGCACCCATGGGTGCCCCCCCCCCCCCCAGCGATGGGTGCTCGGGGTAATTTTTGTGGGGGGGGGACACACACACACACACGACACCCACCTCTTCGGTGTCACCGTTCGGGAAGGGGTTGGGGGGGGGGGAGCACCCAAGGGGGGGGTGTTGTCGCCGCGTGGGTGGGGGGGGGCACCCATGGGTGCTGCTGTGGGTGCCCCTAGAACCCTTCAACGTGGTGGGGCGGATCCTGGCGTACGTGGGGGGCGCGGGGGCCACCCACCCCCTGCCCGTGGGCGAGGCCATGCTGACCTGCAAGCACAAGTTGTGAGTGGGGGGGCGCGGGGGGGGCGCGGGGGGGGGGCTGAGGCAAGGGGGGGGACACGGGGGGGGCGTGGGGGTGGAATAAGGAGGGGGGGGGGAACGGGGAGGGGGACACGGGGGGTGGGGGGGGCTGGGAAAAGGGGGGGACACGGGGGGGGGACACGGGGGGAGAGGGGGGGTGACATGGGGACAAGCATGGGGGGGCATGGGGGGGGCTGGGAAAAGGGGGGGACACGTGGGGGGGGGGACACACACAGCTGGGGGGGGTGGGATGTGTGTGCGGGGGGGTGACTTGTGTCATGTGTCCCCCCCCGGCCCCGTGTCCCCCCCCCCCGGCCCAGCCCGGACGAGGATTCCTACCAGAAGTTTGTCCCGTTCGTGGGGGTGAGCACGGCCCCGGTGACAGCGGGTGACAGCGGGTGACACTGGGTGACACTGGGTGATGGTGACAGCGGGTGACAGCGGGTGACAGCGGGTGACACTGGGTGATGGTGACAGCGGGTGACAGCGGGTGACACTGGGTGACAGCAGGTGGCAGCGGGTGACAGTGAGCGATACTGGGTGACAGCGGGTGACACTGGGTGACACTGGGTGACAGCGGGTGACAGCGGGTGACATTGGGCAATACTGGGCGATAGGGGGTGACCCCGAGTGACACTGGGTGACGTTGGGTGACCTGTGGCAACATCGGGTGATATTGGGTGACACTGGGTGATACTGTGTGACAGCAGGTGACACTGGGTGACATTGGTGACATTGGGTGACACTGGGTGATACAGGGTGACAGCAGGTGACACTGGGTGACAGTGGGTGACACTGGGCGATACAGGGTGACAGCGGGTGATACTGGGTGGCAGCAGGTGACAGTGGGTGACACTGGGCGATACTGGGTGACAGCAGGTGACACCGGGTGACATTGTTGACAGTGGGTGACAGTGGGTGATACAGGGTGACAGCGGGTGATACTGGGTGACAGTGGGTGACACAGGGCGATACTGGGTGACATTGGTGACACTGGGTGACACTGGGTGACACCAGGTGACATTTGGCAACATTGGGTGACACCAGGTGACGTTGGGTGATATTGTGTGACAGCAGGTGACACCGGGTGACAGTGGGTGACACCAGGTGACACCGGGTGTCATGACATTAGGGTGATACTGGTGACAGCGGGTGACATTGGGTGTCGTGACATTAGGTGACACCGGGTGACACCAGGTGACACCAGGGAGGGGGGGCACAGTCCCGAGGACAAGGGTGACACCAGGTGACATGACGTGACACCGGGGGAGGGGACACGAGGTGACGGGGGGGGTGGCACCGGGTGGGGGGTGACATTGTCCCCGTGGGGGGGTGGCACTGGGTGACGGGGGGGGGGGGACACACACGGGGCACTGGGTGGCCCCGGGTTGTCCCCAAAATGTCCCCAAAGTGTCGTGTGCGTGTGTCCCCCCCCCGCAGGTGGTGAAGGTGGGGCTGGTCGAGGACCCCCCCACGGCTCCAGGTAGGTGGGTGCCCCCCCGCCACCCCCCCACCCACCCCGGGGGGGCACCCATGGGTGATGGGTGCTGCCACCCCCCAGCACCCTGTGTCCCCCCCCGGGAGGGACACCCGGGGGTCCTGTGTGTCCCCCCCCCCCCCCCAAAGGCCACCCCGGGGTCCCCTCCCCAGTGGAGAAAGAGCAAGGGGGGGGCACCCTGGGGTGTCACGTGTGTGCGTCCCCCCCACCCATGGGTGCCCCCCCGCCCAGGTGACGGGGACGAGGTGCCCCCCCTCAGCCTGGCCGTCCCCTCCACCTCCCCCCCGGGGGGGGCCGGGGCACCCCGCGAGGCCGCCGCCACCCCCCCCGCGTCACCCTCCATGGCGGCCGCCAGCACCCCGGGGTGAGTCGGGGCGGGGGGGGCACCCACGTGTCGGGGGGGGGCACCCAGTTACCTGCAAGGGGATGGGGGGGGCGCCCAGATACCGGGGTGCTTGGGGGAGGAGGGGGGCAGATATTGGGGGGGCACCCATGTGCCGGGGGGGGGGCACCTGTATATGTGGGTGCTGGGGGGGGGCACCCACGTGTCTGGATTGGGGGGGGGGGCACCCATATGTCTTGGGGGGGGCACCTGTATATGTGGGTGCTGGGGGGGGGGCACCCACGTGTTTGGGTCGGGGGGGGGGCACCCATATGCCTTGTTTTGGGGGGAGGGGGGCACCCCTATATCTTGATTTTATTGGGGGGGGGGCACCCATACACCTGGGTCTTATGGGGGGGGTGTTACCCGTCATCTTGGGTGCCCCCCCCCAACACTGTGTGTGTGTCCCCCCCCCCAGCAGCTCCTCGGGGGACGCGCTGGGGCTGCAGGTGGATTACTGGGGGGGGGCACCCATGGGTGCTGAGCGGCGGCGGGGGGAGGGGGAGCGGCGCGAGGGGGGGGGCCCCAAGACCAGCCTGCGCGGGACCTTCCGCTCCCTCCACGTGTCCCGCCTGCCCCCCCCCGGGGACCCCCCCGGCAGCACCTTGGCCATGACCCTCGTCACCCGCGAGAAGAACAAGAAGGGTGAGGGTGGGGGGCACCCATGGGTGCGGGGGGGGGCACCCATGGAGGGGTTGGGGGGCACCTGCGAAGGCGTAGGAGGGGAGGGGGGGGGGGGGTGTGGGGAGAGATGGCGGTGGGTTTTGGGAAAGGGGGGGGTGTGGGGGGGGGGGGGGAGGCACCCATGGGTGGGGGGCACCCAAGGGTGGGGTGGGGGGCACCCAAGGAGGGCGATGGGGGGGGACACTTGGGGAGGGAGTGGGGGGAGCAGCCCAAGGGGGAGGTGTTGGGAGGGGGAGGGTTTGACGGGGAGGGGGGCACCCAAGGGTGGGGGCAGCACCCATGGGTGGGTGTCATAGGGGAAGCCCCCCCGCACCCCCCTTCCACGTCCCATCACCCCCACCCCTGGGTGTTCCCCCGCCCCCCCCCGGGTGCCTTCCCCTGCCCCCCTGGGCGCTCTTTGCCCCCCCCGCCCCGCGCCCATGGGTGGGGGGCACCCATGGGTGCTGCTGGGTGCCGGCAGTGCCCACCCTGTTCCTGAGCAAGCGCCCGCGGGAGCCCGACTCCAAGAGCCTGGTGGTGGAGGGGATCACCCGCCTGATCTGCTCCCCCCGGCAGCCCCCCGCCCTGCTCACCGGTGGGTGGGGGCACCCATGGGTGCGGGGGGGGGCACCCAGCGGCGAGGGGAGGACCCAAGGGTGGTGGGCACCCAGGGGCGGGGGGGGGGGGTGTGCTTGGGGTGGAGGGTATCACCTGACTCATCTGTGCCCTGTGGGAGGGGGCACCCATGGGCGGGGGGGGGCACCTATGGGCGGTGGGGGGCACCCATGGGCGGTGGGGGGCACCTATGGGCGGTGGGGGGCACCCATGGGTGGTGGGGGGCACCTATGGGCGGTGGGGGGTACCCATGGGCGGGGGGGTACCCATGGGTGGTGGGGGCACCCATGGGTAGTAGGGGCACCTATGGGCGGTGGGGGGCACCTATGGGTGGTGGGGGGCACCCATGGGTGGTGGGGGGCACCTATGGGCGGTGGGGGGCCATGGGTGGTGGGGGGCACCCATGGGCGGTGGGGGGCACCTATGGGTGGTGGGGGGCACCTATGGGTGGTGGGGGGCACCCATGGGTGGTGGGGGGCACCTATGGGCGGTGGGGGGCACCTATGGGTGGTGGGGGGCACCCATGGGTGGTGGGGGGCACCTATGGGCGGTGGGGGGCACCTATGGGTGGTGGGGGGCACCCATGGGTGGTGGGGGGCACCTATGGGCGGTGGGGGGCACCTATGGGCGGTGGGGGGTACCCATGGGTGGTGGGGGGCACCTATGGGTGGTGGGGGGCACCTATGGGCGGTGGGGGGCACCTATGGGTGGTGGGGGGCACCCATGGGCGGTGGGGGGCACCTATGGGCGGTGGGGGGCACCCATGGGCGGTGGGTGTTCTCCTTGGGGGGGGCGGATGTCCCCTGACTCTTTGCTTCCCACGCTCGCCCTGTGGGTGCCGGGCGCTGGTGGGTGCTGGGGGGGGTGGGTGGGGGTGGGGTGTAGGGAGGGGGCACCCATGGGCGCTGCCCCCCGCAGTGACGGTGGACGGCACCCAGTGGGACGACATCAAGTTCTTCCAGCTGGCGGCGCAGTGGCCGTCCCACGTCAAGCACTTCCCCGTCGGCCTCTTCGGCACCAAAGCCCCCTGAGACCCCACCCATGGGTGCTGCCCCCACCCGTGGGTGCTCCCCTCCCACCCACGGGTGCCCCACACCACCCACGGGTGCCCCCCAACCTATGGGTGCCCCTGCTGAGGCGGGGGGGGGAGAGCTCACCCTGCTGGGGCACCCGCCGCTTCTGCCCCCGGCCTTGGGCACCCATGGGTGCACCCTCAGCACCACCCGCCCCGAAGAGCGCCCGTGGGTGCTGGGTACAGCCCTGGGGTGCCAGGAGCCACCCAGCGCCACCGCCACCCGCCGCTGGGCACCCTCGGGTGTCGGAGACCCCCCTAGTGCCAACGCCACCCACCGCGAGAGCACCCCTGGGTGCCGGGACCCCCCAGTGCCACCAGCACCCGCCCCCAGAGCGCCCATGGGTGCCACACCCCCCCTCCCCCCGCCGTGTGCCCCCCGCACCCATCTCTGTGCCAAACAGGGGGGGAGGGGCGGAGCCCAGCGCCCTGGCCCCTCCCCTTTTGGCGTGAGGATGGGGGGAGGGGCCGCAGCACCCCCACCCATGGGTGCCGGTGGGGGAGGGGCCGCACGTGGGTGTCAATAAACTGTTGGAGCCAAAGAGCCGCGTGGTGAGCGCCCCGCCCCCACCCCGGGCACACGCGTCACGTGACCCCGTCAGGCGCCTCGCACGGGCGTCGTGTCACACGTGTCACACCCGTCACGTGTCACACACGTGTCAGCGGGCGCAGGCATCAGGTGACGGCCCCCCGTCACGCTTCACACGCGTGTCACCTCACGCGTCACGTGTCACGTGACGGTGTCGCGTAGCACGCGCCTCACACGCGTCGTGCGTCACCGCACGCGTCACACGCGCGTCACGTCGCTCGGCCGGGTCACCCGGCACAAGGCGTCACGTGACCCCGTCACGCGTCACACGCCTGTCACGTGACTCGCCTGTCACACAGCACACGCCTCGCACACGCGTCTGCCGTGTCACCGCCCGCGTCACACGCCTCGCACACGCGTTGTCACACCTGTCACCATGCGCCTCACGTGTCACACGCGTCACCACACGCATCACACACGTGACTCACCCGTGTCAGCTGGCACAGGCATCACGTGACCCCGTCACGTGTCACATGCCTCGCACACGCGTCTCCTGTGTCACCACATGCGTCACACACGTGACTCGCCTGTCACACAGCACACGCCTCGCACACGCGTCACGCATCACGTGTCACATGACCGTGTCACACATCACATGCCTCACACACGTGTCACACGTCACGTGTCACCACATGCATTACGCATGTCACACACCTCGCACACGCGTCACACGTGTCACATGACTCACCCATCACAGCACATGCCTCGCACACACATGTCACGTGTCGTGTGTCACCACACGCATCACACACATGATGTCACATGACTCGCCTCTGTCATGTCATACACCTCACACATGTATCACGTGACCTATCACGTGTCACGTGCCTCGCACATGCGTATCCTGTATCGTCACACACCTGTCACATGTCACCTGTCACACAGCACATGCCTCGCACACGTGCGGCGTGTCACGTGTCACACATGTCACCGTCACACACATCACGTGTCACATGACTCGCCCGTGTGACGTAGCACACGCCCCGCACACGTCACGTCACCACACACACCACACGCCACACGCCTCACACACCTGTCATGTGACACACGTGTCACACGCCTCACACACGTGTCACATGACTCAGCTGTCACAGCACACGCCTCAGGCATCATGTGTCACCACACGCGTTACATCACGCACCTTGCACATGCGTCACACGTGTTACATGACTCGCCCATCACATAGCACACACCTCGCACACGTGTCACCACACGTGTCACACACCTTGCACGTGTGTCGTGTCACACGCGTCAGCACACACATCACACACGTGTCACGTGACACCCATGTCACCTGTCACACGCATCACACATGTCAAGTGACCTGTCACGTGTCACACGCCTCACACGCGTCTCCCGTGTCACCACACACATCACAAACACACGCCTGTCACGTGACTCCCCTGTCACAGCTCGTGCCTCGCACACGCGTGGCCTGTCACGTGTCACACGTCACCACACGCATCACACAAGACACGTGTCACCACACACGGGTCCCATGTCACAAGACTCCCCTGTCATGTGTCACCACGTGTTACGCTTGTCACACGACTCGCACATGCCTTGTACATGTGTTGTGTGTCACCACGTGTGACGTATCATGCACTTCGCATACATGTCACATGTCACATGCGTCATGTGTCACCACACGCATCACGTCACACACCTCGCACGTGTCATGTGTCACGTGACTCGCCCGTGTCACACATCGCATGCCTCACGCACGTGTCATGTCACACGCGTCACATCACACACGTGTCACGTGACTCATCACGTGTCACCACACGTGTCACACGCCTGTCACGTGACTCATGTCACAGCACACGCCTCGCACAAGTGTCACACGTGTCACCACGCACCTCACACACGTGTAACACGTCACGACTCACCCATGTCACATAGCACACGCCTCAGACACGTGTCACGTCTCACACGTCTCACACACGTGTCACATGCCTTGCACGTGTCACACACATCACATCACGCGCCACACCCGTGTCACATGGCACATGCCTCACACACGTCACATTACACACACATCACGCCTCGCACACGTGTCACACGCATCACATGACCTGTCATATATCACACGTTTCGCACACATGTCACGTGTCACACATCACACCAGGTGTCATGTGCCTCACACATCACACGCGTCACTTGTGCGTGTCACATGCCACATCTCACACGCATCACGTCGCACGTCCCCACACACGTGTCACACGCATCACACAGTCACACGCCTCGCACATGTTACACGTCACATGACCTGTGTCACAGATCACAAACCATGCACACGCATCACGTGTCACACGTGTCACCACACGCATCACACACATGTAGAACCTTGCACACGGGTCACGTGTCACGAGTCACCCATGTCACACAGCACACACCTCGCACATGCGTCATGTGTCAACACACACATCACACGTGTCACACATCTCGCACACGCGTCATGCCTCATGTCACATGCATTGCACATGCATCACGCCTTGCACATGTTACGTGTCACATGTCACACACCTTGCACACGTGTTACCACACACGTGTCACATACTTCACATGTCACACGTGTCACATGACTCATCTGTGTCACACGGCACCCGCCTTGCACATGTGTCACATGTCACACCTTGTACGTGTCACACGCGTCACCCATGTCACACATCACACACCCGGCACACGCATCACACGCGTCACGCCCACCACACGTGTCACCTTGCACACAGATCACACCGGCCTCCAACACGCCTCGCACACGCATCTTGGGCGCCACATGCCTCGCACACGTGTCACACCCACCCTTCACCTTGCACACGCAGCTCAGACGCCTCGCACACGTCACACGTGTCGCACACGTGCGTCTCATTCCTTGCATGTATGTCACGCCTGGCACACACATGGCACACGCGTCACACGCCTCTCGCCTCACACGCCTTTCGGAGGCCTTGCACACGCGTCTCAGACACCTCACACGCCTCGCACACGCGTTACCTTGCACGCGCCTCGCACACGCTCCTCACGCCTCGCACACGCCTCCCGGGCACCGCCACACGCCTCGCACACGTGTCACACCTTGTGCATTCATCCGAGGCCTCGCACACACATCGCACACGTGTCGTGTCCGCTTGACACGCCCAGGCCGGGGTGTTACACGCGTGTTCCCTCCCGCCACGCGTGTCACGTCCCTCCTGCCCCGCACGTCTGTTGTGCGCCCGCTGCTCGCGCCTCGCACGCGCGGCTCAGCCACCTCATACGTGTGTCACGCCTCGACACGTGTCACCTTGCACACACCGCACGCCTCGCACGCGCCAAGGATGCCCCCTTACACCCCCTTACACCCCCTTACACCCTCTTACACCCCCTTACACCCCAAACACCCCCTTGCATCCCCTCTTACACCCCCTTTACCCCCTTTTACACCCCCAAACAACCCTTACACCCTCTACTACACCCTCTTGCACCCCCTTTACACCCTCTTGCACCCCTTACACCCCATTTACACCCCCTTGCACCCCCAAACACCCCCTTTACACCCTCTTACACCCTCTTGCACGCCCTTTACACCCTCAAAAACCCCTTACACCCTCTATTACACCCCAAACACCCCCTTTACACCCCCTTTACCCCCTCCTACATCCTCTTACACCCCATTTACACCCTCTTACACCCAAACACCCCTTACACCCCATTTACACCCTCTTACACACTCTTGCACGCCCTTTACACCCTCAAACACCCCTTACACCCTCTATTACACCCTCTTACACCCCCTTTACACCCCCTTTACCGCCCCTTACACCCTCTTACACCCCATTTACACCCTCTTACACCCCAAACACCCCTTGCATCCCCTCTTACACTCCCTTTACCCCCTTTTACACCCCCAAAGACCCCATTTACACCCTCTATTACCCCCTCTTACACCCCCTTTACCCCCCTTACATCCCATTTACCCCCTCTTACACCACCACACACCCCTTACACCCCATTTACACCCCCTTTACCCCCCTTACACCCCCTTTACCCCCGTTACCCCCCTTACACCCCCCTTTACCCCCCTTACACCCTCTTACACCCCCTTACACCCCATTTACACCCCCTTTACCCCCTTACACCCCCGTTTACACCCCATTTACCCCCTCTTACACCACCACACACCCCTTACACCCCTCTTACGCCCCCTTTACCCCCCCTTACATCCCATTTACACCCTCTTACACCCTCTTACACCCCAGACACCCCCTTGCATCCCCTTACACCCCCTTTACCCCCCCCAAACACGCCTTACACCCTCTCTTACCCCCCCTTACACCCCCTTTACCCCCCCTTACATCCCATTTACCCCCTCTTAC
>NC_134068.1:1462943-1483836 GCF_965140245.1 Athene noctua | reverse complement strand
ACCAAAGACGCCCGAAACGCCCCGAAACCGGGACCCCCGAACCAACCCCCCCCCCAAACCCTCCCGCGGCCTCGCACCGCGCCACTCCCCCACCCGCCCGCCATAGCAGCCCCCCGCCACCCCCGGCCCCCCCAGACTCACGCTCTCGGCCGCCTCCAGCAGCGCGGCCCAGCGCAGCCGCGGCACCAGCCGCGCCACGAAGGCGGCGTTGAACGGCACCGGCCGCACGCGAACCTCCGAGGCCTGGGGGGGGGGGAGAGGGAACGGGCCGGTGACCGGGGGGGGACGGGGCCTTCCCCGGGGAAAGCGCGGCCCTGTAGGAGTAGGGGGCGTGGCGCTGCCGGTAGGGGGCGTGTCCCTGCCGGCGAGGGGCGGGGCCGTACCTGGATTTGCAGCGGGAAGCCGCCGCCGGGCCGGAGGCCGCGGACGTGGGAGCTGAGCAGGTTGTGTGTCAGCAGCTTCATCCCGCCGCCGCCGCCGCCGCTGTGGGCGGCACTTCCGGCGCGGCGGCACTTCCGGCGTGGCGGCACTTCCGGTTCTCACGTCACTTCCGGGAGGTAACGGCAGCGGGGAGCGCGCCTGCGCAATGCGGAAGATGGGGGGGGAGAGGGCGGGGCGGTTGCCGAGGCAACGGCGGGTCGGGGAAATTTTGGGGGGGGGGTGATGGGAGCGATTTGAAGGGTCTATGGGGTGATCTGGGGGGAGCAGCGGGGAATTGTGGGGGAATCGGAGCCTCCCGACCTCCCCCTGCACCCCCAAACCCTCCCCGTTCCCCTGGGACACGCCTGAACCCCCCAAACGCCTCCTGGTACCCCAAAACGCTCCCAGGACACGTCTGATCTCTCCCCCCCACCAATATCCCCCCAAAACATGGGAAGGCACCCCAATTGCGGGGGGCAGCCAGTCTTGGGGTGCTCCCCCCACATTGGGAAGGGGGGGCCACAAGGACCTCAAGTGCCTCATAAACCCCCTTATAGCCCCAAATGCCCCCCAAGTGCCCTCAGCCCCCCCAGAGATGACCCCCAAGGTACTGTGAACCCTCCCCCAAAGCCCCAGGTCACCCCCAAACCCCATGGACCCCCCCCCCCCCCCCAAAAGCCCTGAGGAAGCTCTCAGACCCCTGCATGTGTCCCCCCCCCCCCGAATGGAAACAGAAACGGGGGCACAAATGCAAGTCATTTAATTAGTATTTTGGGGAGGGGGCTCCCCAAAACCTCCCCAGAGACAAGGGGGAAACCCTCCCACTTTGGGGACCCCAACACTGCCAAGGGCCCCCCCCCAAAATGGAGTGTATGGGGGAGAAGGGACCTACCCCAAAGCACCAGTGCAATGGGGGGGGGGGGGCACCCCCAAACCAGTGGAGGGTCCAAAAATGGAACCCAGGCTGTAGATTTGGGGAGCAGGGGGGAGCGGGAGTGTGATGAGCCCCCCAAAATGGGTGAGAGGCATCGTGTGTTGGACCCCCCAACTTGTGGGTGGTGGTGGGGTGTCCCCTGCTTCTGGGGGGTGGTGGTGGGGGGGGGGGTAAGGCCACATGTGGGTGCTGAGGGGGTGGGTGGGTCACCCTGTTCTGTAGGGGGTGTCAGGGTGGGGTGGGGGTGGGGGGGTGCCCTGCTCCTGCCCCACAGACGCTGTGGGGCAGGGCGGGCGCTATGGGGTGTAGGGGAAGCTGAGCAACAGCCCCTCGTAGGGCAGGAGCTCGAGGGCCCCCAAGTCACTTGAGGATCCTGGGGGACGGGCTGGTGGGTGCTGAGGCGTAGGGTGGCCTGGGGGGGCAGGCGGGGGTCCTGCAGGGCCACTTCGGAGAGGGTCTGATTCCCGGGGTTCAGGACCACCAGGAACCGCTCGCTCTGGTCCCAGCTCCGCAGGAAAGCGGCCGCTGGGCCAGCGGGGATGGCCTCGGCCTCCCCCAGCGACAGCGACCGCTCCCGCGCCCGCAGCGCGCCCAGGCGGCGGCACAGGTCCAGCAGGCGGGCCTGTGGGGAGGGAAGGGTTAGCGGGGGGGGGGGCTGGGGTGGGGCACCCACTGAGACATGCTCCCTTCGAAAACAAAATAGGGCAGTGCCCCTTTAAGACTCAGCCCTGAGTCATCACACCCAGAGGCATTGCCCCTTTAAGGACCTGCTTGGGACATTGCTCCACTGCCTCTTATAGACAAGATCTGAAGTACTGCTCCTTTAAGAACCCACCAAGGCACTGCCCCTTTAAGGACACGCCCCAAGGCACTGCCCCTTTAAAGATGTGCTTTAGGCGCTACTCCTTTAAAAACATAAGGACACGCCCCGAGGCACTGCCCCTTTAAGGACACGCCCCGAGGCACTGCCCCTTTAAGGATGTGCCGTAGGTGCTACTCCTTTAAGAACACAACCTAAGGCACTGTCCCTTTACGGATCCCAAACATTGCCCTTTCAACAACATGCCCTGAAGCACTGTCCCTTTAAGAATGTGTTCAGGCATTACCCCTGTAAGAACACAATCTAAGACACTATCCCTTTAAGAATATCCCTGAGACGTTGCCCCTTTAAGGATATATGTGGGACTTTGCCCCTTTAAGAACACACCCTGAGGCACTGTCCCTTTAAGAAGGTGCTTGGGTATTACCCTTTGGACACAACCTAAGACACTGCCCCTTTAAGGACATCTCGGAGATGTTGCCCCTTTAAGAATCTATTTGGGACATCATCCGTTCAGGACAAGCCCCCTGAAGCGTTGCCCCCTTAAGAACATGCCCTGAGGCACTGCCCCTTTAAGAACACCCTGAGACACTGTCCCTATAAGGACGTATGCTGCCCCTTTAAGACTATCCCCGAGGCATTGCCCCTTTAAGGACACACCCTGAGGCATTGCCTTTTAAGGATCTATTCAGAACATTGCCCCTTCAGGATGGGTCTGCGATGTTGCCCCTTTAAGAACACACTTCAGACATTGCCCCTTTAAGAACACGCCTGCCCATTGGGGACAAAAAAAAAAGAGGCTCCACCCCCCACGGTATTGCCCCTTTAAGAACAGACCCCAAAAGCCCCACCCCCTCAGACATTGGTGTGGAGGGCCCACGCCCTTATAAGCCACGCCCCCTTTAAGCAACAATTGTGCTGTTGTCCCTTTAAGCCCCCGCCCCTTCACGGCCAAACCCCGCCCCCCCAGCCCAGGCCCCGCCCACCTCGGGGCTGTTGTCGCCCTCCTGCAGCGCCTCGATCCGGTCCCAGGGCATCGGGGTCAGCTGAGGGCACGGGGTCAGAGGTCACAAGGTCAGAGGTCACAACCCGCCCCTATAAGCCACGCCCCCTTTAAGCAGCAACTGCGCTGCTGTCCCTTTAAGCCCCCGCCCCTTCACGGCCAAACCCCGCCCCCCTGGCCCAGGCCCCGCCCACCTCGGAGCTGTTGTTGCCCTCCTGCAGCGCCTCAATCCGGTCCCGGGGCATCGGGGTCACCTGAGGGCACGGGGTCAGAGGTCACGACCTGCCCCGTGGCACCCCCAAATCTGCCCCCCAGCCCCCCAATCCACCCTCCAGCCCCCAAACACCCCCCAAACACCCCCCCAGCCATGCAACACCCCCAAACCAGCCCTCAAACTGACCCCCCAAATACCCCCCCACCCCACAGCCCCCCCAAATCACCCCCCCACTCCTGTAACACCCCCAAACGCCCCCCCAAACCCCTCAGTGCCCCCCCCCCAGCCACATGACACCCCCAAACTCCTCCCACTCCCCCCTCCGGCCCCCCAAACTCCCCCCCAGCCCCCCCGCACTTGCCTGCGGGATTTCGGGGGGCCCGGGCCGCTCGGCCAGCCCCACCTCGTCGCCGTAGTTGAGAACCGGGGTCCCGGGGAGGGCGGCCCAGAGCAGCAAGAGGCGTTGGGGGGTGTGGGGGGGGCTCAGCCCCCCCAAATGCTTCCAGGGGGACCCCACCTGTTGGGGGGGGGGGGCAGGGTCACACCCTACATCCACCCTGAGGGGCAGGTTGGGGGGATTTGGGGTGCCAGGGGTTGAGTTTTGGGGGGGGGGGGGAAGCTGTAAGAAGATTTGGGGGTGTGGGGGGGTTTAGGGGAGGTTTGGGGGTGCAAAGGGGGGTTAGGGGAAGATTTGGGTGCAAAGGGGGTTAAGGGGAGGTTTGGGGGTGCAAAGGGGGTTAAGGGGAGGTTGGGGGTGCAAAGGGGGAGGTTTGGGGGAGGTTTGGGGGTGCAAAGGGGGGTTTAGGGGAGGTTTGGGGGTGCAAAGAGTGTTAGAGGGAGGTTTGGGGGTGCAAAGGGGGGGTTAGGGAGTTTGGGGGTGCAAAGGGGGGGTTAGGGAGGTTTGGGGGTGCAAAGAGGTTTAGAGGGAGGTTTGGGGGTGCAAATGGGGGGTTAGGGGAGGTTTGGGGGTGCAAAGGGGGGGTTAGGGGAGGTTTGGGGGTGCAAAGGGGGGGTTAGGGGAGGTTTGGGGGTGCAAAGAGTGTTTAGAGGGAGGTTTGGGGTGCAAGAGTGTTAGAGGAGGTTTGAGGGGTTTGGTGCAAATGGGGGGTTAGGGGAGGTTTGGGGGTGGCAAAGGGGGGGTTAGGGGAGGTTTGGGGGTGCAAAGGGGGGTTAGGGGAGGTTTGGGGGTGCAAAGGGGGGGTTAGGGGAGGTTTGGGGGTGCAAAGAGTGTTTAGAGGGAGGTTTGGGGGTGCAAAGGGGGGGTTAGGGGAGGTTTGGGGTGCAAAGGGGGGGTTAGGGAGGTTTGGGGGTTGCAAAGAGTGTTTAGAGGGAGTTTGGGGGTGCAAAGAGTGTTTAGAGGGAGGTTTGGGGGTGCAAATGGGGGGTTAGGGGAGGTTTGGGGGTGCAAGGGGGGGGTTAGGGGAGGTTTGGGGGTGCAAGGGGGGGGTTAGGGGAGGTTTGGGGGTGCAGAAAGCCCAACAGCCCTGGGGGGGATCTGGGGGTGCAGAAGATTTAGAGGGGGAGGGTTAGGGTGCTCACGGGGATTTTGGGGGTGCTTGGTGGGGGACTCACGGTCCATGCCAGGGGGGTTTGGGGGTGCAGGAAGGGCAGAAGTTGGGGGGGGATATGGGGGTGCAGAGGAGGTTGGGGTGCTCAGGGGAGTTTTGGGGGTGCAAGGGAGGATCTGAGAGTGCTCAGAAGGATTTAGGGGTGCATGAAGGGATTTGGGGGTGCTCAGGAGGATTTTGGGGTGACTCGCTCCAGGCTGGGCGGTTTGGGGGCGCAGAAGATCAGAAGTTGTGGGGGGAAATTTGGGGGTGCAGGGGTGGGGTTGGGGTGCTCAGGGGGTTTTGGGGTGACCCACGCTCCAGACCAGAGAGATTTGGGGGTTCAGGAAGGCCAAATGTTGGAGAAAAGTTTTGGGGGTGCAGGGAGATTTGTGGGTGCTCGAGAAGATTTTGGGGTGACTCGCACCCCAGCCAGGGCGTTTGAGGAGCCCAAGGACAAGAGGGGGCAGGATTTTGGGTACCCGGGGAATTTGGGGGTGCAAGGGTGGGGTTGGGGTGCTGAGGGCAGATTTGGGGGTGCTCAGGGAGGGTTTTGGGGTGACTCAGGCTCCAGGCTGGGGGGTTCTGGGGGCACAAGACGATGGAAGTTGGGGGGAGATTTGGGGGTGCAGGGGTGGGGTTGGGGGCGTTTTGGGGTGCCTCACGCTCCAGTCCAGGGCAGTTTGGGGAGCACAAGCACAGAAGAGAAGGATTTGGGGGTACAGGGTGAATTTGGGGGTGCAGGGGTGCACAGAGAAAGTTTTGGGGTGACATGCTCCAAGCCAGGGGGGGTTTGGGGGGCCCAAGGACAGAAATGGGGGGGGGGGGGGATTTTGGGGTGCAGGGATGGGGTTGGGGCGCTCAGGGGAGATTTGGGGGTTTTGGGGTGACTCACGCTCCAGGGCCAGGGTGGTTTGGGGGTGCAGGAAGGCCAGAAGTTGGGGGGCCATCTCCGAGCCGGGGGTGTCGGGGTCCAACGTCTCCAGGAAGGGCCCCAGGAGCAGCCCCGCCCCCGAGGAGTTCAGCAGCGCCTGCAGCGCCCGGGGGCGCGGAGACGGGTGCCCCCCATCAGCACCCTGAAATGTGGGGGGTCAGGAGGGGCCGGGGGGGCCCCCATCGGCACCCTGAAATGTGGGGGGGTCAGGGGGGGCACCCATAAATCGGGGGGGGGGGGGGGTTTGTGTCACAAATTTGGGGGTCCCTGACCTGGGGACGCCGTCGGGGGGGTCCTGCTGCTCCGTCAGGTTCCTCCACTCGGCCACTACTGAGGGCTGGGGGGGGGACACACGGGGGGGGGACACACGGGGGGGCGTGTGACCCCCCTGCCCCCCAAATCCCCCAGCGCCCCATTCCTCGCCCCACAGAGCCCCCCAAGCCCCCCAATTCCGCCCCATAGAACCCCCCAGCCCCCAAGAGCCCCCCGACTCCTACCCTATAGCAACCCCCCAGCCCCCCATTCCCGCCCCACAGCCACACCCCCCCCCCCCCCCCCCCCCCATTACCCCCCCGAGCCCCCCCGAACCCCCGCGGCCCCCCCGCGGGCCCCCCACCTCCAGCTCCTCGATGCCGTCCAGGAAGAAGCCGCTGACGCCGCGTTCCAGCCACACGCTCAGCGCCCGCTGGGGGGGCACGGGGGGGGGGTGCGTCAGCGCTCTGCCCACAGCGACCCACGGCACACCGCCCCCCCGCCCCACAGGCCCCCTCCACCGCCCCCTGCCCCCCATAGCTACCTCGTGACCCCCTATATCCCCCCCGCCCCGCAGCTGCCCCCCCGCACTCCACGGGGACCCCATCACGCCCTATAGCCCCCCCCCAGCTGCCCTGAGCCCCCTATATTCCCCCCCCAGCACCCCATAGCTGCCCCACAGCCCCCCACCCCCCAGTAACTGCCCCCACAGCCCCCACAACTGCCCTACAACCCCCCTACCCCCCCATAGCTGCCCCACAGCTGCCCCACACTGTTCCCCGCTTCATAACATCCCATAACGCCCCCAGCCCCCCATAGTCCCCCCCAACCCCCCCATAACGCCCCCAGCTCCTCATAACCCCCCCATAACCCCCCCGAGCCCCCCATAATCCCCTCAGCCCCCCCATAACCCCCCCAACATATCTATAACCCCTCCCAAGCCCCCATAAACCCCCCAGCTCCCCAAAAACCTGCCTCAGCCCCCCATAAACCCCCAGCCCCCCATAAACCCCCTATAGTGCCCCCCATAACCCCCCCATGGCCCCCCCCAACATATGTATAACCCCCCCGAGCCCCCCATAGTCCCCCCCAGCCCCCATAACCTGCCTCAGCCCCCCATAAACCCCCAGCCCCCCCATAAACCCCATCAGCCCCCCAAAACCTGCCTCAGCCCCCCCAAACCCCCCCCAGCCCCCCATAACCTCTCCATAGTGCCCCCCCCAGCCCCCCCTAATAACTCTATAACCCCCCAACCCCCCCCATGGGGTGCCCCCCCCCCCCCCCCACACTTGACCTTCTGCTGGAAACTGGGGTCACCGGCCACCGCCTGCCCCATCCAGGCGTCACCCCCCAAATAGTTGGGGGTCAAATCCAGGATCACCTGCAGCCCTGGGGGGTGGGGGGGGGCCACGAGGTTGGGGGGGGCAGTGTGGGGGTACCCTGACCCCCCTCAACATGTGGGGACTCCCCTCACTCTTGGGGTGCCCCCTTGGCCACCAACACCCCTCCCCCCCCCAGTATCAAAACACATCCATTAATAACCGCCCCCCCCCCCCCCCCCCCCAGTTTTGGGGGATCCCCCCATTTCCACCCCCCACCCTGTTACCTGCAGCCCCACCTCCCCCATTTTTGGGGTGCCCCCCGTTATCGCCACCCCCCCCCATTTTACCATAACCCCCCGATTTCAACCCACTTCAATAACAAACCCCCCCACTCCTGAGGTGCCCCCCCCAACTTGGGGGTACCCTCCCTTTAGCCCCCCCCCCCCCCCCCAAATTTGGAGCCACCCCCCCACTTTGACCCTCTCCGCCCCATTACCAAGCCCTCCCCCAGCTTTGGACACCCCCCCCCTCATTTTCAGGGATCCCCCCCCTAGTTTGGGGGTGCCCCCCCCTCCCCAATTTGGGGGTACCCTCCCTCTAGTGCCCCCTCAACACCCACCCAACACCACTTGCACCCCCCCATTTTGACCCTCCCCACCTCATTACTAAGCCTTCCCCCAGTTTGGGGTCCCCCCCCTTTTTTTTAGGGGTCCCCCCTAGTTTGGGGGTGCCCCCCCCCCAATTTGGGGGTGCCCCTCACCCTTTTTCTTGGCGGTCTGGAGCAGCTGGCTGAAGTCCTGGAGGGTGCCCAGGGTCGGGTCCAGCTGGTCCAGGGGCAGGTTTTGGGGGTCCCCCGGGCTTTGGGGGTGCAGCGGCCCCAGCACCAGCCCCCGCATCTGCAGCCCGGTCACGTGATCCAACCGCGCCTCCACACCTGGGGGGGGGGGGAGAACCCCAAAAATCTGAACACCCCCCCCCAGGGTACCCCAAAACAGTCCGGGGTACCCGAATACCACTACAAATCCCCTCTGCCCCCAAAATCCTCATGGGTCCCCCCAAAAGCCACTCTTAAGGAATGGGGGGGGGGGGAGAATTGGGGTACCCCCCCCCCAATGCTCCTGGGGACCCCAAAATGCCCTCAGTGTCCTGAAAATGCCCCCCCAATCCTTGACAGCACTGGGGGGGGGGGGGGGGGCTGTTCCCCAATCACCCCCTTTGCTGTCCCCCAAAATGTTCAGGGAACCCCAACACCCCCCCCCCCCCCCCCCCCCCAAAAACCACCCCCCTGGCCTGGGGGAACTGGGGGGGGGAGGGGGGGAGACACACATAGAGAATGGGGATTCCACACACACCCCCCCCCAAGATTTGGGGGACCCTCCCAGGGTGTGGTGCTGCCCAAAGCCCCCCTTAAAGTGGGGGGGGGCCCCCCACAAACGCTGAGTCACTGCCCCCCCCCCCCCGTGAAACCGGGGCAGCACGTGGGGCCCAGACCTGGGTCCCGTAACGGGGGGGGGTGCTATAGAGCCCCCCAATTCCCACGGGGGGGGGCACAAATAGGGCACACTAATTGGCACGGGGGTGTGTCACTAATATGGGGGGGCCACCCCATGTCCCTGGGAACGCCCCCCTCCAAACTGGGGGGGTTCCAGAGCCCCCCAATGCCCACTGGGAGACACACACTAATTGAGGGGACCCCCCCTCCCCCAAACTAGGGGTCCCCCCACGCCCTCTCACCTTTCAAGTTGCCCCCAAAAGGGCGGGGGGGGGCCCTATAGAGCCCCCCCAGTTCCCACCAGGTTTTGGGGGGCAGCGGGCGGCAGCGGGGGGCTCTGGCCACGATGGCGGCGGCGGCCCCCAACATCCCGAGCCAGCCCAGCCAGAAGAGGAGGAGGAGGATGGCGCGAGCCTTCGCCCAGGGGGGGGTCCCGGCCGCCCGCAGCAGCTCCTCCTTCCCCAACCCCGTAAATTTTTACACCCCCCTAAAATTTCGGGGTCACCCCCCCGGCGCCGGAACCCCCCAATTCTTCATCCGTGGGGATTTTCACCAGCCCGTTTTTTTCCCCGCCGGGGGGGGCGGGAGCGGGATCGGGGCCTCCTGGAGGAAAAGGGGGGCCCCCCCCCCGATTTCTTCCACCGCCGGCGCCATCGGCTCCTTCTCGGCTTCCAGCGCCGACAGCTCCAGGTCGTGGGGGGGGGACTCGGCCTCCATCGCCTTGGGGAGGGGGGGACCCCAAAAAATTTAAAAGAGTTAAGTTACTCCCACACCCCCCCCCCCCCCCAGGACACCCCAATATCATTTGGGGATTCCCCCCCCAAATCTTAAAGCCCTTATGAGAAACTTGAAGCCACCCCCCCCTCAGCACCCCAATATTTTTAGGGGAGCCCCAAACGCCCCCCCCCCGCCTCAGCACCCCAATATCTGCAGGGAGCCCTTGATCCCCTCCCTGCACCCCAACAGCTTCATGAAGGGCTCAAACCCCCCCCGAGGACCCCCAAAACCCCCCTGGGCACCCCAACCCCCCTCCGGGGGGTTCCAAGTCGCCCCAAGATCCCACTAACCCCCCCCAACCCCCCCAATATGCTCCTGAGGGTCCTAGGACCCCCCCTGGGCCCCCCAATACTGCCAAAGGCACCTTAAGACCACACACCGGCCCCCAAAACCCCCCGGGGTGCCTGAGCCTCATCAGGATCCTCCCCCACCCCTCCTAAACGCCCCCCGGGCCCCCCAAAACAGCCCCAAGATTCCCCCCCCCCCCCGAACATCCCCTGGGCACCCCAATATGCTCACGCGGGTCCTAAAACCCTCCCTGGACACCCCAATAATGTCAAAGACACCTTAAAACCCCCCTGGACACCCCAAAACCTGCTCAAGATCCCCCCCACCCCTCCTAAAACCTCCCCCGGGCACCCCAATATGCTCAAGGGGGTCTAAAGCCCCCCCTGGGCACCCCAATATTATCAAAAGCACCTTAAAGCCCCCCTGGACACCCCAATAATGTCAAAGGCACCTTAAAACCCCCCTGGGCACCCCAAAACCCCCCTGGGGGTCCCAAGACCCCCGCCCACCCCCCTATAAAATTTCCCCTGGGCACCCCAATATCTTCAAGGGGATCTTAAGACACCCCCGGACACGCCCATCACGTCAAAAGCACCTCAAAACCCCCGCCCCGGGCCCCCCAAAACCCGCCGGGCCCCCCCGTTACCTTCGCTCCGCTGTTGCTTCCCAGAGTGGGGGGGGGCCGCGCTGGGGGCGCCGCCTTTTATACGGCGCCGTGACCACGCCCCTGGCCACGCCCCCAGCCCGCCCCCGGCGCCGCCGAGGCGCCCGGCCTGGGCGGATCAAAGGGCACGAGACTGGGGGTGGGGGGGAAGCAAGGGGGGGTCATGGCCGCGGGGCTCCGGGGGGGGCGGAAAATTGGGGGGTCCCGGCCCCCCTCCCCCGGCGCGGGGACACCCGGAATTTCACGGTCGCGACCCTTTTCGGGGGGGTCCCGCCACCCCCATCCCCTGCGGGGTCCCCCCTTTCCCCCGGCCGCCATTTTGTTGTAACCGCCCCCCCCACCTCCAAACAGCCGCCATTTTGTTGCGCCTTCTGGGCGCCGCCATTTTGTTGTACCCCCAGGCGCTGCCATTTAATTGTACCCTGAGGGAGACGCCATTTTGGCAACCCCCACCCCCGTGATGGCCCCATCCGGCTTCCGCGGCCGGTAAATCCCCGGTTCACGCTCCTCCGCGCCTGTCCGAGCCTCTGGGGAGGGGGGCGGCCCCGTCTTCGCCCCCCTCCTCCCCGCGGGATGGTTCCTCCCAGACATCTTCCCCCTCCCCATAGCGACGCTCCTCACAACCAGAAGTGGCGCCTTCGCGCCAGCCAATGAGAAGCGCTCCTCGGCGGAAGCACATCCCCACCCGGAAGTGTCAGGGGGCGGGACCGAGGCTGTTGCCGTGGTGATGCCCCGGAAGTGAAGCTTCGCTCCCGGAAGCGGCTGCGGCGCGGCCATGGGCTCCTCGAAGAAGCACCGGGAGCGCGGTGGGGCCGAAGCTGCCGAGGAGGCTCCGGCGGCGGCGGGAGCAGCTCCGGCGGGTGGGGGCAGCGCCGCGGGGCGGCCCCGGGAGCACCGCAAGCACCGGCACCGCGGCGGGGAGCGGCGGGGGAAGCGCAGCCGCTCGCGGGGGGAGCGGAGCGGTGGCGGCGGCGGTTCCGGTAGTGGCAGCGGAGGCGGCGGCGGCGGCAGCGCCTCTGGTTCTTCCTCCTCCCGCCGCGGTGGTCCTGAGGAGCCGGGAAGGAGCGGCCATGGCCGGGGAGGCGCCGAGGCCGAGCGACGCGGGAAGAGGGAGCGGCGGGAGGAGCGGGAGGAGCCCGGTGAGAGGGGCGGGGGGGGTTGTGGGGGGCACGGGGGGGACTGGGATGGCGCTGGGGGGGACTGGGATGGCGCTGGGGAGGGCTGTGGGGTGTGAGGAGGATGTTTGGGGGTCTGTGGGGTGCAGGGAGGGTGCTTGGGGTGTTGGGGGAGCTCTGGGGGGCGGGGAGGGTGTTTGGGGGGATCTATGGGGTGCAGGGAGGGTGTTGGGGGGGCTGGGGGGGGCTGTGGGTTGCAGGGAGGGTGTCTGGGGGGGTCTGTGGGGTGCAGGGAGGGTGTTTCAGGTTGCTTGGGGGGATATGGGCTGCAGGGAGGGTTTTTGGGGGTGCTGGGAGGTCTCTGACGTTCAGGGAGGGTGTTTATGGGTGTCGGGGGGTCTGTGGGATGCAGGGAGGGTGCTTGGGGGTGCAGGGAAGGTGTTGGGAGTGGTTTGTGGTGCTGGAGAGGGAGTTTCTCGGGGTGGGGGGGCATGTGGGGTGCTGGGTGTGATTACAGGGCGCCGGGGCGTGGCTGTGGGGCACAGGGCGGGTTTTGGGGGGGTGGGGTGTATGGGAGGGGTTGAGGGGGGGCTGGAGGAGGGTTATGGGGCACTTGGGAGGATTTGGGGGTGCAGGGAGGGGCTGTTGGGGGTGCTGAGGGGGTTATGGGGTGCCTGGGGGGGTAGTTATGGGGTGTAGGGGTGGACTGGGGGGGGCACACAGAGGGGCTTGGGGGGGGATCGTGACACAGTTGTGGGCTGCTGGGGGGTCCTGGGGTTATGTGGGGCTGATTGGGGGGGGGGGTGAACACCCTGGGGGTGCTCCGGGGGGATTGTTGGGTATCTGGGGGGGGTGTAGCTGTAGGGTGAGGAGGAGCTGTTCCCCCCGCCCCCCCTTATTAGCTAACGACCTTCCCATTAATTAACACCCACTCAGCCACAACCCCCAAGGCTGCTGCGGCCGAGTCGTCCCTCAGCGTGGAAGAAACCAAGTAAGCCACCCCCTCCGTCCCCCACCCACTGGGTGACACCCCTTTGGGTGCCCAGCACCCCTTTGGGTGCCCCCCAAAACCCCCCATCACCCCCTTTAACACCTCCCCCCCCCCCAGCAAACTCCGCGCCAAGTTGGGGCTGAAGCCGCTGGAGACGGCGACCGTCAAGAAAGGTGAGTGGTGCCCCCGATTCTCACCACCCCCACCCATTTTGGGGGGGCACCCAGCACTGATTTTGGGGCGTCGTGTCTCCCCCCGCCTCCCCAACACAGAGGCCGGGACCAAGGAGGACCCGGTGGCGGCCGACGTCATCAACCCGATGGTGCAGCGGCAACGGGAGGAAATCCGGGAAAAGTTGGCGGCCGCCAAGGAGAAACGTCTCCTCAACCAGAAATTGGGGTAAGACCCCCCCCAGGTGGGGAAAACGACCCCATTCCCGAGCGTGGTGTGACCCCAAAACTCACATTTTTAACCCCAAAATAGAAAGATTAAGACGTTGGGGGAGGACGACCCGTGGCTGGACGACGCGGCCGCTTGGATCGAGCGGAGCCGGAAGCTGCAGCAGGAGAAGGAGCTGGCGGAGAAAAGGGTGAGTGGGGGAGTGTGGGGGACCCCCCCGCACCCCCACACGTCCTTCTGGGGGAAATCACCCCTAAAATACAGCAGATTTAGTTCGAAAGTCTTCAAAAATATAGTTTTATTGCGGTTTTTGAATATCGCAAAGTCGATGAATAGTTGATTTCTTATGAACGTTGCGGAAAATTAAATGAAAAAAGCATTTTTAGCGTGTTATTATATTTTTTTGGGAACCAAATTTGTTGTATTTTGGGCGAAACTCAGTCTTTTTTAAGCCTGTTTGTGGATTTTGAGCGTATCTTTCTCCCGTCAATGGAATCGTTGGGTTGGTGGGCTGCTGGTTGAGTTCCTTGGCCCCCAACTCCGCCCCCCCCAGATCTCCAGCCCCCGCTGGATCCCGCCAGATGATCTGATGATCGGCCTCGTTAATTTTTGTGCTTTTAATTAGCTAACGTTTTAATTTACGTAGTTCTAGTAGCGATGATGTTATCGCCACCATTTTGTTGTCTACGGTTGGTCATCCGTAGACTCAATTTCTACGTGTAACTCATTAATAGAAATATTAATTAGAATGGATTTTTAAGGGCCGCTGGCCTGGTGTCCCCTCGTTCTCCACACCCCAACACACCCTGTTTCTGGACATCCCAGAAGAAAACCGTGAGGGCCACCGTCACTAAACCTCCCCCCCAAATACCACCCACCATTTTCTTTTCACGCACCAGGCGGGCGATTTGCGTGTAGAAGGTCATTAAGTTAATTAAAGCAATTAGAAATTCAGCCGTGGGGGTTGTGTTGCCGTTTGGGTATTTTTCAGTGAGAGTTTGTTGACCTTTTTCATCTTTCAGTGACGTTTTGAGGTTAAATTGGAGTTTGGAGAGTGTTTTGGGTTGATCGTTTGGCCTTCAAACACCGAAATGAGCTCTGCAGGGACCTCCCAAGCCCCCCAAAATCCTCGGTAGATGGTTGAGAAGGTTCCTTCAGGCCCCACGTTGGTGCCCGTTGGTGTTTGCAGGCCCCGCGTCAGCGTTTTGGTGCCCCGCGTTGACTTTGTGGGCCCCGTGTCTGCCTGTGTTGGCGTTTGGGGGCCCCACGTTGATGACTGTTGGCCCCGCGTCTGCCCGAGTTGGCATTTGGGGGACCCGTGTCGGTGCCTGTCGGTGCTCGTGGGCCCTGCGTGGGTGTTCGTGAGCCTCAGGTCTGGGCCTGTTGGCATTTGTGGGCACTGTGTTGGTGTTTGGGGACCCCGTGTTTGCACCCGTTGGCATTTTGGGGCCCCATGTTGGCACCTGTTGGCTTTTGGGGGCCCTGGGTTGACATTTGTGAGCCCCGTGTCGGCCCCCCATTGGCCTTTGGGGGCCCCCCGTTGGCCCATGTTGGTGTTTCGGGGCCTCATGTTGGTGCCTGTTGGCTTTTGAGGGCCCTGGGTTGGCATTTGTGAGCCCCGTGTCGGCCCCCGTTGGCCTTTGGGGGGCCCCCCATTGGCCCATGTTGGTATTTGGGGGCCTTATGTTGGTGCCTGTTGGTGTTTGGGGGCCCCCCGTTAGCATTTGGGGGCCCCGTGTCTGCACCAATTGACGTTCGGGGGCCTTGTGTTGCCACCTGTCGGCGTTTGGGGGGCCCCCCATTAACGTTTGGGTGCCTCGTGTTGGCGTCTGGTGTTTCGGGGCCCCCCATTGGCGTTTGGGGGCCCCGTGTCTGCACCAGTTGACATTTGGGGGCCACGTGTTGGTGTTTGGAGGCCCCCTGTTGACGTTTGGGGGCCTCACGTTGGTGCCCATTGGTGTTTCGGGGCCCCCCTGTTGGCTTTGGGGGCCCCGTGTTGGTTTTTCCGCTGTTGGGGGCCGATCCCGCCCCTCCCAGTGCCCTCAGGAACCTCTTACTGGTCCCATCCCCTCCCAGGCCAAGCTACTGGAGGAGATGGACCAAGAATTCGGCGTCAGCACGTTGGTGGAGGAAGAATTCATGAAGAGGAAGAGGGTGAGTTGGGGACCCTTGGGGACTGTTGGGGACCCCCAGATTGTCTTCCTGACCCCCCCTCCAACGTGTCACGTGTGTGTCCCCCCCCCAGGATCTCTACAGCTCGCGGGACCTGCAGGGGCTGACGGTGGAGCACGACCTGGGGGCCTTCCGGGAGGGGGAGACCCTCGTCCTCACCCTCAAGGACAAGGGTGAGTGCTGGGGGGGGGGGACACGGGACACCTCGGGGGGGCTGGGGAGGGGACATGGGGCCCGTGATGTCCCCAAGGGGCACGGAGGGGGGATGTGACCCCCCCAAGGGGACACTATGAGGGGACACAGGGCCCGTGATGTCCCCAGGGGGCACGGAGGGGGGATGTGACCCCTTCCCAAGGGGACACGGGGCCCGTGACCCCCCCAGGGGGACACTATGAGGGGACACAGGGCCCGTGATGTCCCCAGGGGGCACGGAGGGGGGATGTGACCCCTTCCCAAGGGGACACGGGGCCCGTGACCCCCCCAGGGGGACACTATGGGGGGACACAGGGCCTGTGATGTCCCCAGGGGGCACGGAGGGGGGATGTGACCCCCCCCAAGGGGACACTGAGGGGACATGACGCCCATGATGTCCCCAGGGGACACAGAGGGGGGACGTGACCTCTCCCAGGGGACACAGAGAGGGGATGTGACACCCCCCCCACAGGGACACGGTGCCCCTGACAGGCAGAGGGGTGACACCTGAGGGGACACGGAGCCACCCAGGTCCTGCTGGTGCCCTTTGACCTGTCCCCATGTCCCCTCTGTCACCGGCTGGTGCCTTTCACACCCTCCCCCTGCGTCCCTGAGTGCTGTCACTCAGTGTCCCCAAGGACTGTCCCCAAGCCCTTTTGTCCCTGTTCCCCATCATGTCCCCAAGGGTCGTGTCCCCCCATCCGCTCGTGTCCCCAAGCTCTGGTATCTCCCTGTGTCCCCAAGCCATGTCCCCTCACATCCCCAAGGGTTGTGTCCCCAGCCATGTCCCCAAACACCAGTGTCCCCCAAGGGTCGTGTCCCCCATGTCCCCAAGTCGTGTCTCCAAGGCTTGTGTCCCCTGTCCCCCAGCTGTGTCCCCAAGTGCCAGTGTCTCCTGTATCCCCCAGCTGTGTCCCCAAGCACCAGTGTCACCCTGTGTCCCCAAGGGTTGTGTCCCATGTGTCCCTAAGCTATGTCATCTCTGTCCCCTCATGTCCCTAGGGTTTGTGTCCCCATGTGTCCCCAAGTACCGGTGTTCCCTCATGTCCCCCCGTGTCCCCAAGCACTGGTGCCCCCCCCCAAGTCCCCACCATGTCCCCAAGGGTCATGTCCCCCATGTCCCCAAGCCATGTCTCCAAGGCTTGTGTCCCTTCTGTCCCCCAGCTGTGTCCCCAAGTGCCAGCGTCCTCCTGTATTCCCCAACCATGTCCCCTGTGTCCCCAAGCACCAGTGTTCCCCTGTGTCCCCAAGGGTTGTGTCCCTAAGCTATGTCATTTCTGTCCCCTCATGTCCCCAAGCCCCTGTGTCCCCAAGTGTTGGTGTTGCCTCATGTGTCCCCGTGTCCCCAAGTGCCGGTGCCCCCCCCCCCCCCCCCCCCCGTGTCTCCAAGCACTGGTGTCCCTGCGTGTCCCCACTGTGTCCTCAAGCGCCGGTGTCCCCCTGAGTCCCCACCATGTCCCCAAGCGCCGGTGGCCCCCCACCGTGTCCCCGCGTGCCAGTGTCCTCGCGTGTCCCCCCCGTGTCCCCAAGTGCCAGTGTCCTCGCGTGTCCCCACCGTGTCCCCAAGCGCCAGTGTCCCCCCGTGTCCCCAAGCACCCGTGTCCCCAAGCGCCAGTGTCCCACCGTGTCCCCGCGCGCCAGTGTCCCCAAGTGCCGGTGTCCCCGTGTGTCCCCACCGTGTCCCCAAGTGCCGGTGTCCCCGTGTGTCCCCACCGTGTCCCCAAGCGCCGGTAGCGCCAGTGTCCCCACCGTGTCCCCAAGTGCCGGTGTCCTCATGTGTCTCCACCGTGTCCCCAAGCGCCAGTGTCCCCTCGTGTCCCCACTGTGTCCCCAAGCGCCGGTGTCCCCAATGTGTCCCCAAGCGCCAGCGTCCCCCCGTGTCCCCCCGTGTCCCCAAGCGCCGGTGTCCCCCCGTGTCCCCACTGTGTCCCCAAGTGCCGGTGTCCCCCTGAGTCCCCACCATGTCCCCAAGCGCCGGTGGCCCCCCACCGTGTCCCCACCGTGTCCCCGCGCGCCAGTGTCCCCACAGTGTCCCCAAGCGCCAGCGTCCCCCCGTGTCCCCACTGTGTCCCCAAGCGCCAGTGTCCTCGCATGTCCCCACCGTGTCCCCAAGCGCCAGTGTCCCCACAGTGTCCCCAAGTGCCGGTGTCCCCGCGTGTCCCCACAGTGTCCCCAAGCGCCGGTAGCGCTGGTGTCCCCACCGTGTCCCCAAGCGCTGGTGTCCCCACGTGTCTCCACCGTGTCCCCAAGCGCCAGCGTCCCCCCGTGTCCCCCCCGTGTCCCCAAGCGCCGGTGTCCCCCCGTGTCCCCAGGGGTGCTGGAGGAGAGCGAGGACGTGCTGGTGAACGTCACCTTGGTGGCGGAGGAGCAGGCGCAGGAGAACGCGGAGCTGCGCAAGAAGAAGCCGCCCTACATCCCCTACGAGGACGAGGACCCCCCCACTGGCCCCCCCCAGGTGACCTCCTGGTGTCCCCAAACCCCCACCATGTGTCCCCAACCCCCCCACGCATGTTTTCCCGTGTTATCCCGTGTTTTCCCGTGTCTCAGGGCCCCAAGGAACACGTGGTGCTCCCCAAATACGCCGACCCCCCCCAGCGTCCCTCCTTCCGCCTGGGACCGGGGGGGACCGGGGGGGGCCCACAAGTGGCCTTGGGGACCCCCGACAGCAGCCCCCCCCCACCGGCCCTGCGCCCCAAAGCCTGGAGCTGCCCCCCCTCCGCTTGGCCCCCGAGTACCTGACACCCCAGGAGATGGTGAGTGGGGCTGGAGGGGGGGTTTGGGGGGGCTGGAGGGGGGTTTGGGGGGGCTGGAGGGTGTTTGGGGTAGTTGGGGGGGTGGGGGGCTTTGAAGGGGCTGGAGAGGTGTTGGGGGGGAT
Source organism: Athene noctua (assembly GCF_965140245.1). NCBI lineage: Eukaryota > Metazoa > Chordata > Aves > Strigiformes > Strigidae > Athene > Athene noctua. Next base: position 1,465,425 of record NC_134068.1, on the reverse strand, counting down.
TTGGGGGGGCTTGAGGGGACTGGAGGGGTGTTGGGGGTGGTCTGGGGGGGCTGGAGGGGGATTGGGGGTGTTTGGGGGCTGGAGGGGGATTGGGGGGGATTTGGGGGGCTGGAGGGGGATTTGGGGGGGCTGGAGGGGTGTTTGGGGTGATTTGGGGGCTGGAGGGGGGTTTGGGGGGATTTGGGGGGGCTGGAGGGGGATTGGGGGGGATTTGGGGGGCTGGAGGGGGATTTGGGGGGGCTGGAGGGGTGTTTTGGGGTGATTTGGGGGGCTGGAGGGGGGTTTGGGGGGATTTGGGGGGGCCGGAGGGAGGGGGGGGGTTTGGGGGTGCTGGAGGGGGGGTTGGGGGGGTTTGGGGGGCTGGAGAGGGGATTGGGGGGTTTGGGGGCTGGGTTGATATTTGGGGAGGGGTTGGGGGATTTGGGGGGTTTGGGGATTTTGGGGGGGTGCATTAATATTGGGGGGGTGGGGTCCTTTGAGGGCATTTTGGGGGGGGGTTGAGCCCCTTTTTGGGGTGATTTGGGTCCATTCTGGGCCAGTTGCCTCCTTTTGGGGTGTTTGCGGAGATTAGGGGAGATTTTGGGGTCAGTTCAGGTGGGATTGGGTGTGTTGTGAAATAGTTAAATTTCAGGGGTCCGTTGGACAAATTTCTTGAATTTGGGGCCATTTTGGGGGAGAATTGGGGGGGTTCGATTGGGGGGTGGGTATTTTGAGGGTGTTTTGGGGATTTTTTGAGCCTTTTTTTGGGGTGATTTGGGTCCATTCTGGGCCCAGTTGCCTTGTTTTGGGGTGTTTGGGCAGATTTTGGGGTCAGTTCAGGTGGAATTGGTGTGTTTGGAAATTGTTGAATTTTGGGGGCCAGTTAGACAAATTTCTTTAATTTGGGGCCATTTTGGGGGCGAATTGAGGAGAATTTTGGGGGGTGGGGTATTTTGAAGGTGTTTAGGGGGGGGTTAAGCCCTTTTTGGGTTGGTTTGGGTCCATTCTGGGCCACTTGTCTCCCTTTGGGGTGTTTGGGGAGACTGGGTGAGATTTTTGGGGTCAGTTCAGGTGGGATTGGGTCTGTTTGGAAATTGTTGAATTTTGGGGGCCAGTTGGACAAATTTCTTTAATTTGGGGCCATTTTGGGGGAAAATTGGGGGAATTGGGGGGGGGTTCACCTTTGGGTTTGGGCTGTTGGGGTTGGCACCAGCCTTTGGAATTTGGAGGGGGGGGGGGGGGTGTCTCCAGTCCCAGGGCATTGTGGGTAACAGGAGGGTCCCCCCCTTGCCCCCCCCCTTGCCCCCCCCTCCCAGAGCGTGACGTTCCGGAAGACGCGGCGCCGGGTGCGGCGGCTCCGGCGGAAGGAGAAGCCCCTTCGCGCCGACGATCTCCTGCCCCTGGCCCCGGGGGACACCCGGGGGGACTTTGGCTCCAGGTGGGGGCTCAGCGGGCACCATGGGTGCTGGGGGGGGTGTAGGGTGCTGGGCAGGGTACTAGGAGGACGTTCTAGGATGTTGAGGGGGGTCTCAGGGGCACCCATGGGTGCTGGTGATGGGTCGGGTCCCAGTGGGTTGGGGGGGATACCGGAGACACCTATGGGTGTTCACGGGGGTCCTGAAGGGCAAACATGGGTGCTGGGGGTGGTTCTAGGGTGCTGAGGGGGTGTTCTGGAGTGCTGGGGGGATTCCAGGGGCACCCAAGGGTGCTGGGGGAGGTCATAGGGGGCATCTATGGGTGTTGGGGGGGGGCTAGGGGGTGTTCTAGGGTCCCTAGAGGGGTCTCAGGGGCACCCACGGGTGCTGGGGGTGGTTCTAGGGTGCTGAGGGGGTGTTCTGGAGTGCTGGGGGCATCCCAGGGGCACCCAAGGGTGCTGGGGGAGGTCATAGGGGGCATCTATGGGTGTTGGTGGGGGGCTAGGGGGTGTTCTAGGGTCCCCAGAGGGGTCCCAGGGGCACCCATGGGTGCTGGGGGTGGTTCTAGGGTGATGAGTAGGGTCATAGGGGGCACCCATGGGTGCTAAGGGGGTCCCAGGGTGCTGGGGAGGGTCTTAGGATTCTGGGACATGTGGTGGGGGGGTTCTTAGAGCATTGGGGGGGGCCCAGGGGGCACCCATGGGTGCTGGGGTGGTGTTGAGAGGGATACCAGAGACATCTATGGGTGCTCAGGGGGGGTCCTAAAAGGCACCCATGGGTGCTGGGGGGGGTCTGGGTTGCTGGGCAGTGTCCTAGGGGGGTGCTCTAGAGTGATGGGAGCGTGTTCTAGGGTGCTGGGGGGGGGGCACCCATGGGTGCTGGGGGGGGGGCCTAGGAGCCACCCATGGGTGCCAGGGTGTGTCCTGGGACGCTGGGGATGGTGGTAGGGGGCATCTGGGGGTGCCAAGGGGGTGTTCTAGGGACCCCGAGGGGACACCTGAGACACCTGTGGCTGCTCGGGGAGGGTCCTAAGGGCCACCCATGGGTGCTGGGGGGGCACCCAGAGCAAAGTTTGGCTTTGGGGGTGT
>NC_134067.1:1118396-1139080 GCF_965140245.1 Athene noctua | reverse complement strand
AAATACATTGGGGGGGGGGGGGTAGGGTGTAAGAGGGGCCCCCCCAATCTGGGTGTCAGCGCCCCCCCCCCGCGTGTTGTGACAACACAGGGACGTCGTCAGGCACCCAGGGGTGCCCCCCCCGCCCCCACTTCCCTGTGACCCACGCAGGGGGGGACCAGGATCCGGTCACCCCAAATCTCACCCTGGGGGGGGGTGCGTGACGTCAGGGACCCCCTAAAGTTATTTTCGCCCCCCCCCCACGGAGGAAGGGGCAGGACACGCCCCGCCCCTCCCGTCCCGCTACTCCCAGTAACCGCGAGCACTGGGAGCGCGGGAGCTACTGGGTGTGGCCGCCCCACCCCCCACCGGAGGGGACCCGGGTGTCCTGCGACCCCCCCCCCCGCCTTAACCCGAGGGGGGGACGACCCCGGAACCCCCCCAACACCTGCGGGTGGGGCCAAAGAGGAACCCCCCGCCCCCCCCAAACTTCCCCTTCCAGCCCTGGGAACGGACCCGGGCGGCCGCGCTCCCCACGCCCCCCCCCCCGCCCTGCAACCGCGTGGGGGGGACCCGGCCGCTGCCCCCCGCCCCCCCCAAGGGAAAAAAGGGACCCGGGAGGCAGCGGGGACCCCCCCACGCGTCCGACAGCCCCGCCCCCCCAGTGAAATGGGGAAACTGAGGCACGGCGGGTCCCGGGAGGAACCATTATCCTGGGGAGGGGTGGGGGTGTCCAGGCCCGGGGGGGGAACGGGGGGGGTCCCGGGGGGGTGTTTTGGGAGGGTGTGGGGGGGGTGTTTTTTGGGGTGGGGGGGCCGGGTCTCACCGAGGCGCCCAGCGGGTCCCATCGCGGCGGTTGTGGCCGGGCCGAGGTCGGGGACTTATACCCTCGGAGGGGGGCGGAGCCGGGGGCGTGGCCTGTGTGATGGGGGCGTGGCCTGGGGCTATGGCAGAATCCCCCCCATCGCGGGGAGAGGGCGTGGCCATGGGGGAAGGCCCTGCCCCTGGGCGGGGCGAAGGAGGCCCCGCCCCAGACCCTTCCCCACCGCCTGTCCCCCCCCCCGGGGCCTCCCTGTCCCCCCCACGTGTCCCTCAGGTCCCCCCCGCACCCCCCCGTGACGCGTGTCCCCCCCCAACAGAGGTGGCGGCGACCCGCTCCAAGAACTGGTGTCACCTTTATTGGTTCCCGTCCGCGATTGGCCCCACGGTGACCTTGACCCCGTGGTGACCTTGACCCCGTGGTGGCCATCATCACCCCGTGGTGGCCGTGGCCCTGCTGGCAGCGCCCCCTGGCTAGTGGCCATCCCCTCGGTGACCACCTGAGGTGGCCCCGTGGTGGCCCAACCCGTGCTGGCCCTGCTCATCTCCCCAGTGGCCCTGGTGGTCCCCGTGGTGGCCCTGGCCACCCTCTCAGTGGCCATGGTGGCCCTTGGCTGTCCTCCTGTCCCTTTGGTGGCCCACCTCTACGGTAGCCAAACTGTCCCTGTGGTCACCTTGGTGGCCCCAGCGCTGCTTGTGACTGTCCCCATGGTGGCCCTGACCAGGCTCTTGGTGGCCCTGGCTGTCCTCTGGTCCCTTTGGTGGCCCTGGCCACCTCCGTGGTGGCCATGGTGGCCTCAGCAGTGGCTATCTCTGTGGTGGCCGTCCCTGTGGTGGCCCTGGCTCTCCCCATGGTGGCCCTGGCCATTTCCTGACTCTTTTCTGTGGTAGACCCTCGGTGGCCCCGTGGTGGCCCTTAGGTGGCCCCCCGTGGTGACCCTGCTGGTCCCTTGGTGGCCCTTGGTGGCCCCGTGTCCCCTCCGGTTTCCTCCTCCGGTTTCGTTGGTTTGACGCACTCGACCCAAAGTTGGTTTGGCAGAATTGGGGGGGGGGGGGGAAGGGAAGGGGGCCCCCCCAAAACACAGGGGGGGCAGGGGGGGGAAAGGGGAACCCCAAGATTCAGGAGGGAGGGGGGAAAATCCCTCCCTCCCCCCCCCCCCAAAATTGGGGGTCCCCAAGTGGCCGGTGGGTTGTGGGGGGCCCCACCCCCATGTTAAAGGGGGGGGGGGGGAAGGGGCACCCCAAAACCTGGGGGGGGGGGCTGGACCCTCTGTGTCCCCCCCCCCCCTCCAACTGCCGACCAGGAGCTTGGGGGGTTCCCAAAACCTGGGGGGGTCCCTGATACCCTGGGGGGGTCCCCAAATTCTGGGGGGGGTCCCCAGAACGTGGGGAGGTCCCCGGATCCCAGGGGGATCCCCAAGCGGTGGGGGGGGGTGTCCCAAAATATGGGGGGCCCTAAATATTGGGGGTGTCCCCCAAATTCTGGGGACGTCCTCAGACACAAAGGGGGGGGTCCCCAGATCCCAGAGGGGGATCCCCAAAATAGGGGGTGACCCTAAATCCTGGGGGTGTCCCCAAATTCCGTGGGGACCCCAGATTCAAGGGGGGGGGGAATCCCCAATACCCTGGGGGGGGTTATCCCCAAATATGGGGGCCCCTAAATACTGGAGGAGCCCCCAAATTTCATGGGGGGGTCCCCGGAACTTAGGGGGGGCTCCCCAAGCCCTGGGAGGGTGTTCCTCATCCCTTCCCACGCCCCCCCCCCCCCCGGATTATTTTTGGGGGTCCGGTGGGGGGGGGGGGTCCCCCCCATCCCTATGTACAGCGCGGCGAGGCCCCCCAAGCTGGGGTGGGGGGGGCGCTTGTGCTTCCAGGGGGGGCCCCGCCGGGATGGGGAGGGGGACCCCCGGGGGGGATTGGAGGGAGGGGAGGGGGGGCAGTTTGGGGGGCCCCCCCGTGCCTCAGTTTCCCCGGGGGGCTGGTCCATTTACATCTATATTACAAGGGAAAATGTGTCTTTTTTGGGGGGTGTGTGTGGGGGTTTTTTGGCAACAAAAGTGTCAGCCGGGGGGGGGGGGGGGTGTACCCCCATTTTGGGGGGGGGGGGCCCTCTTTTTGTGGGGAGGGGGGGACGTTCCCCCCCCCCCCATCCTCACCCCGGCCTGCTGCTGCCAAGGACACGGGGGCTCCCCAGATGGCTTTTGGTGGCCCCCCCCCCCCCAAAATGGGGCTGTCAGACCCCCAGCTCTGGACATGCCCCCCCCCCCTCCTCCCCCCCCCCCCCAATTCCCCCACTCGGGTTGGGGGGGCCCCCCCATGTCCAGGGTGGGGGGCACGAGGACACCCCCCCCCGCCATGTCCGGTGTTGGGGGGAAGGGGGGGGGCACGAGGACCCTCGTGTCAACACGGGGAGGGGGGGCACAAGGGGCTCACGTCCAGCTGGGGGGGCAAGGGGGGGGCGGTGAAGTGCCCTCGTGCGAGGCCGCGTCCTCGTGCAAGGCGGGGTCCTCGTGCAAGGCCATGTCCAGGTGCGAGGGCAGGTCCTTGTGCGAGGGCGGGGTGACGTGGGAGGGAGGCTCCTTGTGCGACGCCAGGGCCCCGTGCGACGGCAGGTCCTCGTGCAAAGCCGGGTCTCCGGGTGAGGCCAGGCCCTCGTGCGAGGGTGGGTCCTCGTGCAAAGCCGGGTCTCCGGGTGAGGCTGGGCGCTCGTGCGAAGCCTGGTCCCCGTGCGAGGTGAGGATGACGTGCAAGGTTGGGTCCCCGGGTGAAGTGAGGCCCCCGTGCAAAGCCAAGCCCTCGTGCGAGGCCAGGTCCTCGTGTGAAGCCAGATCCTTGCACGAGCCTGGATCTTTGTGCAAGGCTGGGTCCTCGTGTGAAGCTGGGTCTTTGCTTGAGGCCGAATTCTCGTGCAACTCCAGACCCCCGTGCGAGGCCGGGTCTTTGCGCGAGGCTGGATCCTCGTGCCAGGCCGCATTCTTGCACAAGCCTGGATCCTTGCGTGAGGCTGGGTCCTCGTGCGAAGCCAGATCCTTACACGAGCCTCAATCCTCGTGCAAGGCCGGGTCCTCATGCGAAGCTGGATCCTTGTGTGAGGCCGGGTCCTCGTGCGAAGCCAGACTCTTGCTTGAGGCCAGGCCCTTGTGCAAGGCAGGATCCTCGTGCAAGGCCGCCCCCCCACGAGGCGGGATCCTCGTGCAAGGCTGGATCCTCGTGCGAGGCCGCCTCAGAGGCTGGTGACCAGCTGCATCTGCCCGTCGGGCTCGGCCCCCCCAGGCCCCTCGACCCCCCCAAAGGCTCGGGGCTGTGGCGGCGGGCGGGGGGGGGCGCCCGGGGGGGCCCCCCCAGATAAGGGGGTGCGGGGGGGGGCACCTCGGGGCTGCTGTCGGGATAAACCGAGTCCCGAGGTGGGGGGGGGGCAGGTGGGGGGGGGGTGACGGGGTCCCGGGGGGGTTCTGGGGGGGTCCCAGCCCCCCTTGGGCTCGCGTCAACTCTTGGTAGAGGAGTCCCAGCTCGGGGGCGCCGGGGGGGGGGTCGGCGGGGGGTGGGGGGGCGGGGGGGGGGCCGGCGTGCGAGGAGGCCCCCCCGGCGTGCGAGGGGGGGCCCCCACCGCCCCCCCCCGCCCCGTGCGAGGCGGCCGCTCGCAGGTTGTTGTGCACCAGCTCGGAAATGATCATTTTCTCCAGGGCGGCGGGATCGGGGGGGCCGCGGCGGGTTTCGGGGGGGGGTGGGGGCCCCCCCGGCCCCCCCCCCCGGCCTGGGCCCCCCCCCGCCCTCGGGCCCCCCCCGCAGGCTGTAGCTGTTGTTGAAGTTGCCGTTGAGGGGAAGAGGCTCCGGTGGGTCCCGGGGGCCGCCCGGGGGGGCTCTGTGGGGAGGGGGGGGTCAGAGGTATGAATTTGGGGGGGGGGGGGGAATGAGGGGTTATGGGGGGAGCACAGGAGTGGGGGGGGTGAGGGGGGTACATAGATGTGGGGTGTCAAGCATTGGGGGGGGGCATGGGGGTGTGAGGGACCGCGAGGGGACTGGGGGGGCACAAGGAAGTGGGGGGGTCACAAAGAAGTGGGGGGGCACGAGGAAGTGGGGGGGGGCACATGGGGACTTGGGGGGGGGCACAAGAAAGACAAGAAAGTGGGGGGGACATGTGAACAATTTGGGGGGGGGGGCATGAGGAAATGGGGGGCAGGAGTTGGGGGGGGTGTGAGGGGACTGGGGGGGCACTGGGGGGGGCCACCGGGGAGACAGAAGGGGTTGGGGGGGGCAGAAGGGGACACGAGGGGGGGCACTTACTGCTCTCGCGGAAGCTCCCTGGGGACAGAGGCAGCAGTTAGGGAGGGACCTTGACCCCCCCTCAGCCCCCAGTGCCCCCCCCAACACCCCCCCCCAGCCCCCCATGGTCCCCCCCAAACCCCCGTGGCCCCCCCCCAGCCCCTGGGGTGGGGGGATTTGGGGTGGAGTATGGGGGGGGGGGGCTTCTCTCCCTGTACCCACCTGAGGAGGTGAAGGGTGGGGGCAGTTGGGGGATATGGGGGGGGCACAGGGGGGGTTTGGGGGGGTCAGTACCCCCATATCTCTCCAGGGAGGTGAGGGTGGGGGGCACTCAGGGGGTGTTTGGGGGTGCCCCCCCCCTAGTAATTATTTGGGGAGTTGAAAGTGTGTGTGGGGGTCCTGGGAGTTTGAGGGGGAGTTTGGGGGGGTCAGAACCCCCTTTATGCACCTGGGGAGGTGAAATTGGGGGACTCATGGGGGGGGGGGGCATATGTGGCTAGAGGGCCAGGCCCCCCCCAAAACACGCCCCCCCACCCAGCTGGGGAGTTGAAGGAGGGGGTGTGGTTATAGCTGGGGGGTCCCAGGGGGTTTGGAGGGGGGTGAGGGAAGTTTGGGGGGCCGGGCCCCCCCCAATACCCACCTGGGGAGGTGAAGGCGGGGGGCGAGGCGGGGGCAAAACCCACCGACTCGGCGATGAGGGTGTTGTAGGGGCTGGACCCCCCCCGCGGCTGCAGCACCGGGTTGGGCAGCAGGTGGTTCCCCATGGTCCCTGCGGAAAGAGGGGGGTCGGTGCCCCCCACCCCGGGCCGGGGGGAGCCCAGGGGGGTCCTAGAAGGGTCCTAAAAGGGGGTTGAGGGATCCCAGGGGGTCCTGGGGGCGTTGGGGGGGTCCCAGAGGTGTGTGGCGGGGTCCTGGGGGGGTTCCCAGAGGGTCTGGGGGGTTCCCAAGAGACCTTGGGGGGGTCCCAGAGGTTTGGGGGGGGGGGGGGGCCCTGGGGGCTCCCAGGAGGTTGGAGGGGTCGTCCTGGAGGGGGTCCCAGAGTGTCGGGGGGGGGTCCCAAGAGGTGTCTGGGGTCATACTGTGGGGGTCCCAGAGGGGGCTGAGGAATCCCAGGGGGTCCCAGATGGGGTCCTGGGGGGTCCTGGAGGAGTTGGGGGGTTCCGAGGGGTCCCACGGGGGTGGGGGGATGGTCCGAGGGGGTCCCAGGGGATCTGGGGGGGGGGGGGGTCCCGGGGGGCTCTCACCTTGGTTCAGGGTCGGGGGGGGGTCCCGGGGGGTCTCATTTCGGTTCAGGGTCAGGGGGGGTCCCGGGGGGGTCTCATTTCGGTTCAGGGTCAGGGGGGGTCCCGGAGGGGGGTCTCACCTCGGTTCAGGGTCAGGGGGGGGGGTCCCGGGGGGGGTCTCACCTCGGTTCAGGGTCGGGGTGCTGTTCAGGTCCCCCGCCATGAAGCTGGACTCCGTCTGCTTCCGCACGGTGTCGTTCCACATCCTCCGGATCCGGCTCTGGGGACAAGTGGTGTGGCTGAGACCACCCCTCTGGGACCCCCCACGGCCCCCCCCTGCCCTGGGGACCCATCCGCCCCCCGGGGACCCTCCACTTTGGGTCCCCATCACCCCCAGGACCCCCCTCACCCCCCACACACGTTGTCCCCAAGCCTCATCGCTTTTGGCGACCCCTCTCCCTTTCTGGGGGCCCCCACCCTGAGCACCCTAACCCCCCCCCCAGCCCCCCAGTACCCCCTCGACCATGGGGACACACACCCACCCCCTGGGTGCCCCCCTAATCACAATTCCGCCCCCCCCATCCATCACCCCCACCCCAGAGCAGTGTCACCAATTTGGGGGGGGGTGTGGGTGTGTCTGAGGGTGCTGGGAGGGATCTGGGTGTGATGACAGAATCTGGGGGTGTCGGGGCGGGGTTTGGGGTGCCGGGGGGGTCCCACCTGGGTGCCGGTGTAGTAGCGGGTGTTGGTGCGGATGGCCGAGGTTTTGAGGGCGCCCAGGGTGGTCCCGGGGGGCTGCGCAGGCAGCAGGACGTGTGCCGCAGGCACTTGCTCAGCTCCCGGTGCACCTTGTTTATTTTTTTTGGGGGGGGGGGGGGGGGGGGATGTTAACAGTGAGGCAGGGGGCAGCACCCCAGGGAACCCCCCGATTAGGGGATGCCCCACTATGTGGACCCCCCCCAACAACTGCTGGAGGGTGGATCCCTCATCACTGGGTCCCCCCACCCTGGGACAACCCCCCCGTCTCCCCTGAGCACCTAAATCCTTGGGGACCCCCCCCCCCAGCACCCCCCCATTCCCCTGAGACACCCCCCCCCATTGTACGCCCCCCCCCCAGGGCCCCCCATATCCCTGTCCCCCTCCCTCAATCCGGAGCTCCTTACCCCACATACCTCCAACCCTGGGGTGTCCCCCCCCCACATCCCCTGGTGCCCGCCCCGGGTGTTTGCCCCCCAACTTTGGTGCCCCCCTCCCTCCTTTTCCAGACAGCTCAGATCAAAACAAACGTGCCCCACAACGACCCCCTGCCCCACCTCAGGGTGCCCCCCTCAGGGTGCTCCCCCACCCCTGGGTGCCTCCCCCCCCCCCCCCCCCCCCGTTATTTTTCCAGAGAGTTCAAAGACCAAGGTGCCGCACACCCACCCGCTGCCCCACGTCACCCACCCTGGGTGCCCCCCAACACTTGGGTGCTGCCCTCCCACCCCTCCCCGACTCCTGGGTGCCCCCCACCCACTTTTTTCTGGAGGGCGCAGTGGAAGACGAAGATGAAGGTGCCCTGCAGGGCGTTGCAGGCGGTGAAGAGCGAGGCCGTCAGCACCGACTCCCGGGTGACGGAAGAGGAGGCCGAAGGCCCAGGTCAGCCCCAGCAGCAGCAGCAGCGCGATGGCCCCCAGCGCCCAGGACCTTGGGGAGAGGGGGGGGCAAAGTGGGGGGCAGGGAGCCCCAGTAGCCATGAATCGGGGGGTAAATGTGGGCAGGGACCCCCAGGATTGGGGGGGGCGGTAGAGGGGGTCAGGGACACCCAACAGTCACAATTTGGGGGGACACAGGGGGTTGAGGGAGCACAGGGATCCCCAGCAGCCATGAACGGCGGGGTAAGTGTGGGCACAGGGACCCCCAGGATTGGGGGGGGAGGGAGTAGAGGGGGGTCAGGGACACCCAGCACCCACAATTTGGGGGGACATGGTGTTAAGAGGGCTCAGGGACCCCCAGCAGCCATGAACTGGGGGGTAAATGTGGGCACAGGGACCCCCAGGATTTGGGGGGATGGAGGGTGGCTCAGGGACACCCAACAGTCACGTTTTGGGGCGACACAGGGGGTTGAGGGAGGAAAAGGAACCCCCCAGCACCCACAATCAGGGGTCCCACGGGTTGGGGGGGGTGCAGGGACCCCCAGCACTTGGGAATTGGGGGGTACAGTGGGACAGGGACCCCCAACACCCCTGACCTGGGGGATCAGAGTGTTTGGGGGACGTGGGTGGGTCTTATCTATGTTTTGGGGTCCCCTGTTGAGTCCCAATTTGGGGAGATCTCTCCCCATTCTGGGGTGCAGCTTTTGAGCCACTGGTGCGAGTTTAGGGGTGTTTGTCCCTGTTTTGGGGCCTCATGGTGGTGAATCTTAGTTTTGGGAACCCTTCCTCATGTGGGGGGGGGTGGTTCCTGGGGTCCGTTTTTGGGGGTTTTTCCCCCCATTTTCAGGGTCTCACTTGATGCTGTCGAGGCGGCTGGAGTCAGGTTTGAGGGCGGCGGAGCTGCGCACCATCTTGTGCAGCGTCACCAGCAGGAACACCAGCGTCACCTGTGGGGAAGGCCCTCAGCACCCCACGGTGACACCCCCAAAAATTGCCCCCCCCCCCCCAGTCCATTCCATGGGGCACCCCATGGCCCCTCAGCAACCCCCACCCCATGGTGGGACCCACAGTCCATCCCGCGGGATCCCCGCCCCCCCCAGGTGCCACCCAACCTCATGGCAGGACCCTCAGCACCCCCCACCCGGCGGTGGGACCCCCCAGGACCCCTCACCCCCCAGTGGGACCCCCCGGCCCCCCCTGACCAGGATGACGAAGGCCACGGGGCCAATGAAGCTCCAGATGAAGTAGTTGTCCACACGCAGCCAGCACCTGGGGGGTGGGTGGGGCGTCAGGAGACCACGCCCCTTCCTGGACAAGAGACCACACCCCCAGGGACCAAGTGCCCCCCTGCTTTAATCAGGCCACGCCCCCCACTGCTCAGACCACGCCCACAGATGCCAGGCCCCACCCCCAAGCCCCATCCCCTCATCTCTGTAATGAGTGTCAGTTGTTAGTGCAGAAGCCCCGCCCCTACATCAGGCCCCACCCCTATGACTCAGGCCCCACCCCCAGGGCTGCCATTCATGCTTGGTCAGTGCCCACAGCTGCCATGACAGTGGGGAAGCCCCGCCCCCAGGGCTCAAGCTCTGCCCCCCAGGGCTCAGGCCCCGCCCCCAGGGCCCCCATTCATGCCTGGCCAGTGCCAGGAGTCTGCCCCCCAGGACGGGGCTAAGGGGGTTCTTGGGGGTTGGGAAGGGAATGAGGGGAGAGCTCGGAAGGTTGGGGACCGTAGGGGGATGCAGTGGGGTCCCTGGGGATACGTGGGGTATCCCAAGGGTGGGGTAAGAGTCATAGGGGGGGTCCTTGGGGCTGGGTGGGGGTCCTAAAGGTGGGGTGAGGGTCCCAGGAGGAGACCTGGGGCTGGGTGAGGGTCCCGAGGGTGGGGTGAGGGTCCCAGGAGGAGACCTGGGGCTGGGTGAGGGTCCCGAGGGTGGGGTGAGGGTCCCAGGAGGAGACCTGGGGCTGGGTGAGGGTCCCGAGGGTGGGGTGAGGGTCCCAGGAGGGGACCTGGGGCTGGGTGAGGGTCCCGAGGGTGGGGTGAGGGTCCCAGGAGGGGACCTGGGGCTGGGTGAGGGTCCCAAGCGTGGGGTGAGGGTCCCAGGAGGGGACCTGGGGCTGGATGACTGTCCATGTCAACCGCCATGGCAGTAGGGAAAGCCCTGCCCCCAGCGCTAAAGCCCCACCTCCAGCACTCAAGCTCCACCCGCAGGGCTCAGGCCCCGCCCCCAGGGCCCCCACTCACGCCTGGTCGGTGCCGTAGCTGCGGTGGTCGACGGCGGCGGCCACGGCCACCACGACGGCGGGAAAGCAGTAGCCACCGGCGTAGTAGTACTTGCGTCGGGAGAGATCGCTCTCGAAGACCTCGAGCAGCAGCAGGTAGAGGTGGACGCCCTCCAGGCACAGCCAGGAGAAGGACGCCAGGAAAAAGTAGTGCAGCAGCCCCGCGAAGATGGGGCAGGCCACCTGCGGGGAGGGGGACAGGATGGTGAGAGGACCCTGTGAAGGTGAGGGAGGACACCTGCAGGGACTGGGGTCCTTGGGAGGTCCCTGGGATACACTGGAGGGTCCCCCTAAGGTGGCAGTGGGGATCCCCAGGAGTTGCAGGAGGTTCCAGGGGTTCGTGGGGTGCTGGGGGGGAGTGCAGAGGGTCCCAGGTGTGCCATGGGGTGTCTGTGGGTGTTGCAGGGAGGTCCCAGAGTTCCTGTGAGAGGTGCAAGAGGCCCTAGGGGTGCCATAGCGGTTGCAGGGGGTCCCAGGGGTGCCCTGGGGGTTGCAGGGGGTCCCAGGGGTGCCCTGGGGATTGTAGGAAGCCTCAGAGGTGCCATAGGGGTTTCAGGGGGTCCCAGGGGTGCCCTGGGGGTTGTAGGAAGCCTCAGGGGTGCCATGGGGGGTGCAGGGGGTCCCAAGGGGGGTGCAGGGGGTCCCAGGGGTGTTGTAGGGGGTCCTGTGAGGGTCTCAGGGATGTCGTGGGGAATCTGCGGGGGTTTCAGGAGGCCTCAGAGGTCCCGTAGGAGGTGCAGGGGATACCAGGGGTGCCCTGGGGGTGTGCAGAGGGTCCCAGGGGTGCCATAGGGGTCCCACAGGGGTCTCAGGGATGTCATGGGGAGTCTGTGGGGGTTGCAGGAGGCCCCAGAGGTCCCGTGGGAGGTTCAGGAGGTCCCAGAGGTGCCATAGGGGGTCCAATGGGGGTCTCAGGCGCCCTCAGACCTGGTACTGGGTCTTATCAATGCCGACGAGGAAGACGAGCTCGGCGAGGAAGAGGCTGATGCAGAGGTTCTTGTGGATGGTGGTGCGGTCGGAGGGCAGCCCCCGCAGGCAGCAGAAGGCCGAGATGCAGACGCCCAGACAGACCAGGGCCACCACGATGCCCACCCAGGAGATCACCGAGAGCAGCACCTCGTTCAATCGCCCCTGGTACTAAAGAAAAAAAACCAACAACAAACCCAAACAAGAGGTGCAAACATCACTCCGTTGTTCTCGAAAGCGTCCCCAAAGTTCTGCGTCCCCCGTCTGAAGCTCACGCTTTCGCGGTGGGCCATGAGGACGGCGAAGTTGGTGAGGTGGCTGCAGGCGCAGGAGGTGTGGGTGGCGTTGGTGTCGAGCAGGCGGCAGCCCTGCGTCGACCAGTGCCCCGTCATCGACCGCTCCGAGTAGTTCCAGAAGGAGCAGTTGGCGTTGAAATGGTTCTTTGCCTGGTGGGGAGAAAGATTTGAGGGGGATTGAGGGGGTTCTTGGGGGTTGGGAAGGGAATGAGGGGAGAGCTCGGAAGGTTGGGGATCGTAGGGGGATGCAGTGGGGTCCCTGGGGATACGTGGGGTATCCCAAGGGTGGGGTAAGAGTCATGGGGGGGGTCCTTGGGGCTGGGTGGGGGTCCTAAAGGTGGGGTGAGGGTCCCAGGAGGGGACCTGGGGCTGGGTGAGGGTCTCAAGGACAGGGTGAGAGTCCCAGGGGGTCCCTGGAGCTGGGTGAGGGTCCCCAGAGCTGGGTGGGGGTCCTGGAAAGGCCCTGGGGCAAGGGTGGGAGTCCCAGTAAGGTCCTCAAGCCTGGGTGGGGGTCCCTGGAGCTGGGGAGAGGGGGGATGTCCTAGGGGGATCCCCAAAGCTGAGAGAGGCTCTCTGGGGTGTCCCTGGGGCTATGGGGGTGGTCCTGGGTGGGTGGGTGCCCACCTCGAGGTGGGGCAGGGTGAAGATGACGGGGTCCATGAGGAAGACGCGGCTGGACTCCTTGTTGATGGAGGCGGCGATGACCTGGGAGTTGACAACAAGGGGGGGGGCGCGGGCCCCAACCTCCCCCCCCAGCCGCACCGTCGCGTTCTCCGTCGAGAGGAAGAGCCCCAGGTTGTTGTAGAGGATGAAAACTACCTTCACCACCCCTGGGGGAGCCGTCTGTCAGACTCCTGCCCCGCCAAGTCCCCCCTCCAAATCCCCCCAGTCCCCCCCCGGGCCGTCTGTTCTCCCTGGGACCCCATAGAGCCCCCCCCCAACCCTCCTGACCATCCCGGGATACTCTGAAAATATCCCCAGACCCTCTTGGGACCCTGAGGTCTCCTGGGACCCCCAAAGACCCCCTACAAAACCCTCCAGATCCCCTCCAGCCTCTCCTGGGACCCCCCAAATACCCTCAAATATCCCCTGACCCACCTGAGGCCCGCCCAGGACCCCCAAACCTCCACAATGATCCCCAAACACCCCCCCCCAAATCATCCCAGATCCCCTTCCAGCCTCTCCTGGCAACCCCAAAAGCTCCTCAAATATCCCCTGACCCACCTGAGACCCCTTCAGGATCCCCAAATGTCCACAATGACCCCCAAGACCCCCCCCAAATTATCCCAGACCTCCCCTTGAGCCCCCCAAAATCTCCCCTGTTCCTCTCAAGACCCCTGACCTCTGCGTTCCCCCTTCCCAGACTCCTGCTGACCCCCCCAAAGTTCCCCCAACCCCCCAAAAAACCCCTCCACTGGGACCCCTGAGAGCCCCCTGGCCCTTCAGACCCCCTCGAAGGACCCTCAAGACCCCCTCAGGTGCCCCCCTGGCCCCCCCCTCCCCACAGCCTCTCACCGTTGCGGCTGTTCTGTTTGAGGGTGTTGGCTGAGAGCTGGATGAAACTTTCACCCCCAAATTCCTGGGGGAAAACCAGCTCCTGGACCTGCCCCTCAGTGTTCAGCACTGTCACCTCCAGCACTGGGGGAGAGCACACGCGTGTCATCGCACACGCGTGTCATCACACATGTATGGGGTTCTCTCAGGGACCCGAGTGTCCCCTGAAGACCCAGACATCTGGGCAAGGGTCACCCCCACCCTATCAGGGACCCCCAGGGAGGGGACAGGGGGATTTAGGGGAGGACCCCTGGGGACCCAGGTGCCCTCCTGAGTATCCAGGCATATGGGTGGGGGTCTCCCTCACCCTTGTGGAGACCCTGGGGAGGAGACTGGGATTTGAGGGAGGACCCCTGGGGACCCAGGCGTGTGGGTCTCCCTCACCCATCTGGGGGTCCTGGGGAGGGGTCAGGGGATTTGAGAGAACTTCATGGATCCAGGTACCCCCTGAGGACCTCGACATCTGGGCAGGGGTCACCTCCACCCTATCAGGGGCTCCCAGGAGGGAGCAGAGGATATGGAGGAGGATCCCTGGGGACCCAGGTGACCCCTGAGGATCCAGACATTTGGGTTGGGGACTCCCTCACCCTTCTGGAGACCCTGGGGAAGGTAGAGGGCATTTGGGAGAGAATCTCAGGGACCTAGATGACTCCTGAAGATCCAGACATCTGGGCAGGGGTCACCCCCCCCTGCCAGGGACGCCTGAGCGGGGACAGGGATTTGGGGGAGGACCCCTGGGGACACTGTTGAGCGGACAAGGACCCTTCCCTGGGGGTCTCACCCAGGTTCTGGCGGGCGGCGAGGAAGCGGGCGGGCTCCTTGACGTTGTCGGCCAGGAGGAAGGCGCCTTCCTCCAGCACGTCCAGCAGCATGGTGGCCGTGTGCGCCTGCTCCGAGCCGTTCATGTCCCGCCAGGACTCCAGCGCCTCCGGGCGCAGCAGGTTGTCCACCGCCTCCACCACCGCCTGCAGGGAAGGGGCGGGATTAGCCCCGCCCACCGCAGGCCACACCCATTGCCCCACCCACTGACATGTCCCCAGCTCACACACAGGCCCCGCCCCCAGGCCCCACCCACCTGCATAGCTCCCCACCCACTGCTAACCCCGCCCATGCAGATAACCCATCCAGTCAGGCCCCACCGACCAGCACAGCCCCACAGCTGATAGGCCCCATCCCCCTGGACACACCCACTACAGGCTCCACCCACACCCTGCCCATCACCCCAAAAGCCCCACCCACCAGCATGGCCCCATGCTAATAGGCCTCACCCCCTGGACACACCCACCAGAGGCTCCACCCACACCCTGCCCATCACCCCAAAAGCCCCACCCACCAGCACAGCCCCATGCTGATAGGCCTCACCCCCTGGACACACCCACCAGAGGCTCCACCCACACCCTGCCCATCACCCCAAAAGCCCCACCCACCAGCACAGCCCCATGCTGATAGGCCTCACCCCCTGGACACACCCACCAGAGGCTCCACCCACACCCTGCCCATCACCCCAAAAGCCCCACCCACCAGCACAGGCTCCACCTATGCCAAGATCCCACCCCCTCAGCCCCACCCTCACTAGACACACCACCCCAGCCACACCCACCCCATCCCAGGACACAACCCCCACCCACCCACAGACCACACCCACTCCCGCAGGCCCCACCCATTGACACCCACCATGGACACACACCCCCTCACATCCAGGCCTCACCCTGGCCACACACAGACCCCGCCCATTGATAGGCCCCACCCACTGACAGGCCCCGCCCCTCGGCTCACCTTGATGTAATCCTTGCAGGTGCGCTCCCGCTTGTGCATCTGGGGGGGAACCGATGGCATTGGGGAGGGGACCCCCATATACGGGGCTGTCAGACCCCCACATATGGGGCTGGGACCCTCAAAAATGGGGCTGTGGGGCCCCAGTGTCAGCAGCTGGAGAACCCTGATGTCTGGGGTGGGAGGACCTTGATATTTGGGGCAGAAGCACAACATTTTGGGCAGAAGAACCCCAGAATTTGGGGCAAGAGAACCCTGATGTTTGGGGCAGGAGGACCCCAGTATTTGGGGGAGGAGAACCTCAGTTTCTGGGGCAGGACCCCGACATTTGGGGCACAACCACAATATTTCAGGCAGAAGAACCCCAATATTTGGGGCAGAACCCCAACACTTGGGGCAGAAGGAGTCTGATCTCTTAGGGCAGGAGGACCCTGGCTTCCCGGACAGGGGACCCCAAAATTTGGGGCAGGAGCACCCCAATTATGGGGCTGGAGAAGCTCAGCTTCTGGCGCAGGAAGACCCCAACATTTGGGGCACAACTACAATAGTTCAGGCAGAAGAACCCCAATATTTGGGGCAGAACCCCAACACTTGGGGCAGGAAGACTCTGATCTCTAGGGCAGGAGGACCCTGGCTTCTGGGAGAGGGGACCCTAAAATTTGGGGCAGGACCCCAACACTTGGGGCAGGAAAACTCAGATGTTTAGGGCAGGGCCCCAACATCTGAGGTAGGAGAACCTTAACATCTGGGACAGGAGGGCTCTGATCTCTAAGGCAGAAGGACCTCGGCTTCTGGGACAGGGGACCCCAAAATGTGGGGCAGGAGCCCCCCAAAATTCACAGCAATCACATCCCAACTTCTGGGCAGGACAGAATCTCAGGATCAGGGCTGGAAAGACCCCAGGTTCCGTGGCCGGGCTTACCCCACCTTTGGGGTGAGGACTCCCCACACCTTTGGGGCTGAGTGTACCCCGATATAATGATTTGGGGGGGACTCCCCCTTCACCTTGTTGTAGTTCTTGCCAGCGGACTCGCGCTCCACGGGGCGCAGGGCCTGCAGCTGCGCGTCCAGGATGTCAAGGAGCTGCTCCAGCAGCCGCACGGCCGAGCTGACGTCGCCGGCGTAGACGGGGCCTCGCGTGTGCCGCGCCAGCTCGCTGGCGATGTTGGCCGCGTTCTCCCCGCTCTTGATCTGAAAAAAAAAGGGGGGGGGGTGTGAGTAGAGACCCCAGTATTTCCTCAGGGGATCCCCCAGGGGTGGGGATGGGGGATAGGGGTAACCCCCTGGGTGAGGATCAGCCGCCCCAGTGGGTCCCTGTGGGAGGGGGATGACCTGATGGCCCTCCGGGGAGGGATTTGGGGGAGGCACAGGGGCTTTTGGGGGGGCCACAAGGGGATTCTGGGGTGTCTCTGGATGAGTGGTGGAGCTGGGGGCTGGGGGGGGGGCCCAGGAGTGGGGGGGGGGCGGTGCCTGGGGAGGGGAGCAATGAGGGTCCTGAGGTGGGTCCCCACTGTGTGGGGAGAGTCCCTGGTTGGGGGGGGGGGGTGTGTCCCCATTTCGGAGGGGTCCCTGTTTTGGGGGTTTCCCAGTTTTGGGCCCCCCCCCGATACCTTCTGGGCCACCTGGTTGACCCAAGGGCTGGTGCAGTTGCTGAGGTCGGGCCCCCGGGGGTTCCAGACGCCCAGGCCCAGCAGGCACTGGAAGGAGGCGATGCCTGGCGGGGGGGGACGCACACACACACGGTGGGGGGGGGCGTCAGGGACACCCCACAGTGCCCCATTGCCCCCCCCAAACCCTCCAGCCCTGCCACAAGCCTCCTGTGGGACAACCACCCCCCAAATCCCATAGCCAACCCCCCTCTCCGAGTCCCCCCGACCACCTCCCCACCCCCCCCCATCCTGCACACTTCCCAGCCCCCCAAGACCCCCCCACAGTCCCCCTCTTGCCCCCATAACACCCCCTCAGACCCCCCGCCCAAGATCACCCCCATGCCTCCCAACTCCCCATCCCCCCGGGACACCCCCATAACCCCTCAGATCCCCATAACACCACTCAGCCCCCCCCCCAGCCACCAATTTCTCCCCACCCCTCCGATCCCTGGTCCCCCAGCACCCCCATGTACCCCCCTAACTCCCCAGACGCCCCCAGCCCCCCCCCAACCCCCAGAACATCCCCCAGGATCCCCCCTGAGCCCCATGGCACCCCCCAGCCCGCTCAAGACCCCCCCCCAACCCCATGTACCCCAGCACCCCCATGCCCTTCCTTAACACCCCATTCCCCCAGGTCGCCCGTGTAGCCCCCCAGCCCCCTGAGCCCCCCCATACCGCGGGTGCCCTTGGGGCAGGGTCTCTCCACCACCACCCCCTGCTGCGCCGCCGGCCATTGCACCCTCCGCACCTCCCGGGCCTCGCAGAGCCGTGCCGGCCCCCCCCCAGGGCCCCCCCCGGGCCCCCCCCCAGGCGGTCGGCGGGAGGGAGCAGGAGGTACCACCGGTGGGACCCCCACCCCATTATTGGGGGGGCCTGGAGAACCGGGGGGACCCCCAGGGGTAGCGGCGCTGTGGGCTGGGCCTGGGCCTGGGGGGGGGCCCGGGGGGGGGCCTGGGCGGGGGGTGAGGGGGCCCCGTCTTGCCGTGGGGGTGGGCCCGGGCGCCGCCGAGCTCCGAGCTGCCGTGGGTCGCGCCGGGGCTGCACTCGGGGCCGCTGTTGTCACCGGACCTGGGGAGAGGGACACACACGCACACAATTTTGGGGTGTGGGGGTGTCAGGATGAGGTGGAGCCCCCCCTGGAGTAAAGTCAGGTATTGGGCGGGGCCCCCCACCAGCCCCAGCCCCGGGTGGAAGGGACTGCAGGTATGTGGGGCAACCCCAAAGTGGCCCCGGGCCCCCAAGTATCTGGGGCTGCACCCCCAAATTAACCTGGACCCCTAAGGCTCTCCCCAAGTGACTAGGACACCCCCAAAGTGAATCCAGCCCCCAAGGGCTCCCCCCATGCGTCTGGGGCACCTCCAAAGTAAATGGGCCCCCCTCAGCTCCTCCCCAGTCCCCAGAGCCTCCCCTGAAGGAACCCAGACCCCCAGGGCTGCCCCAAGCACCTGGGGCACCCCCAAAGTAAACAAGGCCCCCACAGAGCTCCTCCCCATCCCCTAGAGCTTCTCCTGAAGGCATCCAGCCCCCAAGAGCTCCCCCCATGCGTCTGGGGCACCCCCAAAGTGAATGGGGCCCCCCAGCCCCCAGAGCCTCCCCTTGAAGGAACCCAGACCCCCAGGGCTCCCCCCATGTGTCTGGGGCATCCCCGAAGTAAAGTGAGACCCCCACGGCTGCCCCAAAGTAAACAGGACACCCCCCCAGCTCCTCCCCAGTCCCTAGAGCTTCTCCTGAAGGCATCCAGCCCCCAAGGGCTCCCCCCATATGTCTGGGACACCCCCAAAGTAAATGGGCCCCCACAGAGCTTCTCCCCAGTCCCTACAGCTTCTCCTGAAGGCATCCAGCCCCCAAGGGCTCCCCCCACATGTCTGGGACACCCCCAAAGTAAATGGGCCCCCACAGAGCTTCTCCCCAGTCCCTACAGCTTCTCCTGAAGGCATCCAGCCCCCAAGGGCTCCCCCCATGTGTCTGGGGCACCCCCAAAGTAAATGGGGCCCCCCCAGCTCCTCCCCATCCCCCAGAGCATTCCCTGAAGGAACCCAGACCCCCAGTACTGCCCCAGGCACCTGGGGCACCCCCAGAGTAAAAAGGGCCCCCACAGAGCTCCTCCCCATCCCCTAGAGCTTCTCCTGAAGGCATCCAGCCCCCTAGGGCTCCCCCCATGTGCGTCCCCCCCCCCCGCCATCTCCCAATCATCCTCTCACCAGCCCCGGGATCCGGCGGTCCAAACTCCAGCCCGTATCGTACCACGAAATAATTATTCCAGACGTAGAGTTGGTTGTCGCGGGGGTTGTAATCGACGGATGAAACGTACTGGTAGGGGTTAGGGAAGGGCATCTCCACCGCCTCGCCCCGGTTAGCCCGCGTGTTAAAAGCATAAGCCACCCGGTTGCCGGCGGCTTCGCTATCGTCGTCCACGTAGACGCTGCGGATGACGTAGAGGACGCCGCAGGCCATGAAGGCGTTGGAGGCGGCGCGTTTGTCGTAGCCGGTCTCCCAGGTACCCTCGAAGCGGAGGGTGTAAGGGTTGAGCTGACTGACCACCAAGCGGCCGCCGTTCCCCTCGGTGGCGTAAATAACCCATAAGCCGTCCTCGTCGACCGCTAAATCAATGTCGGTTTTGCCGCCCCAGCGATAGGGCGAAGTGTCGTGATAGTTGGCGGCGCCCACCACGGTTTCGCCGCTTTTGATGCGGGTGCGCAGGTCGTATTTGACGATGTTGCGGGTTCGTTCTTTGTTGTAAAAAACGGCGCCGTCGTAGACGACGAAGCCGGTGCCGTCGACGCGGTTGGGGAGGCGGTAGGTGGTGGTGTGGCGGGCGCCCACGTAGTCGTCCCAGGAGGCGTATTCGGTGAGCGTGTCGGTGCGATACGGCACCCAGGGCATGACGTAGAGGCGGTCGCCGGCTTGGAGGGGGTCACGGCACCAGGCGCCCGCTTGGTGTTGGGATTCGTGGCTGGAGGTGGGGGAACCGATGCGCTGGAGGGTGCCCGGGCAGACGAAGACTGTTGGGGGGGGGGGGGGTGGACAGAGGGAGGAGGGGATGGACAGAGGGACAGGGGACAGATGGGGGACGTGGGGATGGACGTGGGGATGGGGGGCAGGGGGATGGATGGATGGATGGACGTGGGGACAGATGGGGGGACACAGGGATGGACAGAGGGATGAGGGGCAGAGGGACAGATGGGACACAGGAATGGACACAGGGACAGACAGAGGGACAGATGGGGGACACGGGGATGGACACGGAGACAAGGGACAGATGGGGGACACGGGGATGGACACGGAGACAAGGGACAGATGGGGGACACAGGGATGGACAGAGGGATGAGGGACAGATGGAGGGACGCAGGGACAGATGGGACACAGGAATGGACATAGGGACAGACAGAGGGACAGATGGGGGACACGGGGATGGACACGGAGACAAGGGACAGATGGGGGACACGGGGATGGACAGAGGGATGAGGGACAGATGGGACACAGGAATGGACACAGGGACAGACAGAGGGACAGATGGGGGACACGGGGATGGACAGAGGGACAGGGGTAGAGGGACAGATAGATGGACACAGGGACAGACGGGATGACACAGGGATGGACAAAGGGACAGATGGAGGGACACAGGGACAGACGGGGGGACACAGGGATGGACATGGCGATGAGGGTCAGAGGGACAGACAGATGGACACAGGGACAGATGAGGGACACAGGGATGGCCACGGGAACAGGGGGCAGGACAGAGGGATGGGGGGGTAGAGGGACAGATGGATGGACACAGGGACAGGGGGCAGATGGGACACAAGGATGATCACAGGACGGGGGGACAGATGGATGGACACAGGGATGGGTATGAGGACAGACAGAGGGACATGGGGACACAGGGATGGACAGAGGGACAGGGGGCAGAGGGACAGACAGATGGACACGGGGACAGGGGCAGGACAGGGAGATGGGGGCAGAGGGACAGATGGGGGGACACGGGGATGGACACAGGGACAGACAGACGGGGCACAGCGATGGGGGGACGCGGGGATGGACAGACAGAGGGACATGGGGACGGACACATGGACGGACAGAGGGACAGACAGGGGGACAGACAGAGGGACGGGGACAGAGGGACAGGGAACGGGTGGGGCCAACCGGGGGGATGGGGGTGACACAGGGGGACAGACAGACACGGGGCCGGGGGACAGGAAGGGGACAGACGGACACGGGGCCAGCCGTGGGGACAGGGGGGGGGACAGCGAGAAG